>NW_015505712.1:235255-248214 GCF_001515645.1 Sinocyclocheilus grahami | reverse complement strand
TTGCAACAGAAACCTCAGCATTTCAGACTCTGGATCATCCATTTCCACAAAGACAGAAAACCACATTTAAGGGTGTGAAGCTGTTTCATTTATAAGGAATTAGTCAGCTGAGCTGTTTATTGAATCTTTAGGGTGGTTTGCTGCACATTTGTGACGAGAGATGAAGTGTAGCAATTTTCTACCTAATGACAACTCCAAAGACAAGACATAAACTTGGCTTTGATGACAAGAGAGTGACTAGCGACAAGAGACAGCCATGCAGGGAGTGGCTGTCTCTCTGCGCCGTTCCAACTTTGGGACTGGAACTTCACTGCTCTTAGCATAGGCTTAAAAGAAATAGAGTTTAAGCACAACTCTCTCTGCTTCATTACTCATACAAATATATGAGCCAATTTATTCATTTAATGTGTTAAACATTTGACAGCATATCACTTCTACAGTGTCGGTGGGGGAAATATTGATTAAATGGCATTGCACTCTTTGCAAAATAACTTTAATGTAACCACCCATGGTGGGAATTTAAGAAAACGGACTTGAAAGGAGTTTTGACACAAAGGCAATACAATCAGTTCACAAGCTTTAAAAAGTGGAGAGAGTCGCTGAGCCATATGTTGGAGAAAGACCTCCCAAGAGGAAGGAAATGTGACAGACATTATTGGCACAAGCACAATGTTCTGATGGAAAAAAAAAAGCACATGTTATGGAAATATATTTTCAGGAAATGTGTTTATTCTAAGATATTTTTGCCAATTTGAATATTGTTATAGAGTGGTTCCAAAAAGTGTTCAGATATTTCAGAAACTCTTAAAAATGTATAAAAAGTTTTGCATTGTATAAAAAGTGGCATTGTAAAGGAATCCTTTCATGCAACATATTTCACTTGAAAAAGAGTATTGTTGATAAAAGACAAAAAATATTGAGTTTTTTTTATTGGAAAATAGCAGAAAATGACTAGTCGATGTGACACCTGTGTGAACATATAAATATATAAAATATAAAAATGTCTCAAATGTGAGGCAAATTCTGGGGGGGAAAAACTTCTAGCATTATTTGTTTGCATATATTAGGTTTGATATTTTTTTAGTTTGATTTTTTTTTTTTTATCAAGTACAATGACATTTCAAGGGTGACTTTTACATTGATACATTTAGAGGCCAGATACAACTGTATAGTGAGGCTTTTCCTTGAAGTGCCCTGCTGTAAGTTCCATGCATACTGAGAAAAAAGACATTCTCAAGCCACTTTGCAAAACCATTGACTTTCATAGCCAAGTTTTATGTTGAATTTGTATGTGTGTGCATGCTCTTGTCACGAGACACACTCTTTAGAGACTGGTCACCACTTTCACAAAACACACAGTGTTTTTTTCAACTGCTTCACCAATCTTCACCCTCTTATTTCCCCAGACTTGGGCCCTAAAAGCTACTTTTACTGTTTATCTGTGCTTTTTGTATGTATGTATGTATGTATGTATGTGCGTTTCCCCACACGCGTGTTCTTTTATCTCTTTTCTTCTGTTCCTCACAGCCTGTGATTGCCATCCTGTGGGGGCCGCGGGCAAAACCTGTAACCAAACCACAGGCCAATGCCCCTGTAAAGACGGTGTGACGGGTATCACATGCAACCGTTGTGCTAAAGGCTACCAGCAGAGCCGATCTCCCATTGCCCCCTGCATAAGTATGTGGATCACTCAATGTCAAGATCTCTATTTTTTTAACCACTTCAATCCCCAATGAGCCATAATGCACTTACAAATGTTTTTGTCCATGGAATGCGTTGACATATTGAGCTGAAACGGTTCATGAAAATCTGCATTTATGAACAATCACAGTGGAAGGAATTTGAAACCATGTCTTGTTAAGGTCATTCCACAGAATTATCACTTGACATTCTTTACTTCATAGACCAAATCAGTAAAATTATGGCATTTTAATAATAATAATAATGTTTAATTTATATAGCGCCTTTCCCAAGCTCAAGGACGCTCTACAAGGTACACCAAAGTAGCAAATACTGATTACAAAGTAATCAGTTTTAAGATTCTTAAAATTGTTTTAAAAGAACACAAAAGTTTAAAAGTATCTTCACTGCATGATAATGAATGAAGCTAACCATCACTGGTGTTTGCATTTCAAATCAAACTGTTTAATTGGTGCTTTTGTCGATAAAACAATGCTTGGATACCAAAAAAAAAAGAAAAAAGAAATAGCTCTGGAGAAATTTCTGGCAGGGAGTTTAATGGAATAAATTCAACCTATAACTTTTTGGAATCTTATACCTTACATTTTCCTGGGAAAATCTCAAGCACTGATGTGTGAAACTTGGAAAGGTGCACACTCCGGTAATTGAACTGAAAATATTTAGTTTCTCTCATAATTGTGAAATAATCTGTTTTTATTTTAATAGCCCATATAAATTTAAGCAGTATCAAAATCTGTGCCAAGCTCAGTTTAACACGAGGAAGTCTTGGCTACAAATACTACTATGTCCTCTTATTCTGAAGACCATAAATCAATAGGGTTCAAATATTTATAACAGGCTTGTACTGTAATTTAATCTGGCATTAAACTCATTCCCATGTTCACCAAGCGGAGCCCAAGATGTATAGTGCTGATATTGGAAGTAAGACCACCGCAGAAAATGCGTATCATTGTACAGCGCACATCTTTCCAAAACGCCAACAGCAAAAATGGACTTTCCTTGGTAGTTCTTTATTGAACTACACTTTAAACCACTCAATATGGTATGTGTGCTTTTGTCCAATTTTTAAGATTCGACATGTCATCCAAAATGAGTAACATTACAGAGTGAGATCATTATTTAAGCCTTGTTTACTGGCCAAAGCACCATAAAAGCAACAAAAACATATTTTGGCTCTGTGATATTTCTTAGGGTCACAGTTCAACAACAGCATAAAAACAGTGTTTTTATGAGAACCCCACCAGATGAAGAAGATCGTTCATGAATTTTTTTTAAATCAGAAGACTTGATTCTTTCTTCCTTCAAATGGCTCTTTTTTGCATGCTTTTGCACCAGCTCCACAGAGCACATGAGCACTCTTTTATCAACTTCGTCATATTTCTCTTAGTATGCTTAAGCTGTTTCAGTCCTTGTTTTGTCCTCATGGCAGTAACTGCCTTTTCTTCTTGTATATTTATGTTCCAATATGGCAAAAGAGTATTGTTATTTTTAACCACTATTATGAATTCAATCACTTTGCTGCAATGGTCTTTCGTCACGCATGGCTTTACTGAGTGTAAACTTCCCTCCATTCATGAAAAGGCCATGGAAGGAAGGATGAAAGAATCAAGTCTTGGACATGTATCTCACTGTTTTTCATAACAGCAAAAGAGTAATTCCGTTGCGCAAATTTTATGCCCTTCTGTGAACCAACGTTTTGTAAACCACTTTGCGAATGGATTTGTAATGTTAAACCAGTATCATGTTTTTAAATGGTTCAAATACAATAAAACATAGGAATTGTCTTTTGAATCTCGATCTTAAATTATAATTGTTTAGTTTTAATTACACTCAAAAAAATGCTGGGTTAAATATAACCCAGCGCTGGGTTAAAAAGGGACAAACCCAGCTATTGGGTTGTTTTGACCCAGCGGTTGGGATGTTTTGAACCCAACCGCTGGGTCAAAACAACCAAATAGCTGGGTTAAAACAACCCAATAGCTGGGTTTGTCCCTTTTTAACCCAGCATTTTTTTAGGATGTAGGTTTAATTTTCATTATTTAATTTTTTCTCATGCTTTATTTATTTTGCTAACTGTGCTCTCTTTTTTTGGAACAGAAATTCCCATTGCTCCACCAACCACCACTGCAAGCAGCACAGAGGAACCTTCAGGTTAGTTCCGATCTTAGCCTCATATGAGAAGAATATTGCTTAAGTTAGAATAAATCTGATGACTGCTCGCTATTCAAAAATGCTAGTGGATTCACACTTGTTTTGCTTTGTAAAGGTTCCTTTCGAATCATGTCTGGATAGGCCACTTGTAAGTGTTCGAGGACTGAGAACTTAGGGCCAGTTTTACTAACAGCTTGTTTGCACCAGCGCAAACTGTCTTTTGGTGTTATAATACTACTGTCAGGTTTAACAAAGACGCACAGTGACGAATTTGTGCTGAAAAGGCGTGGACACAGTTATTTTTGCGCCTGACCTTATTGAATATGCATTTGTAGGTGTTTCCCTTTCAGACGCAAAAATTTATGGGAGGGGAGTATTAAAATGAATCACGCAACGAGATTAACTAATGTTTGCGCTCGTCAAATTACTGGTATTTGCGCCATTATTTAACACCCCCAAAAAAGCATGTCTTAAACTATTTTGCGCTTGATATGGCTGCAATTATTGTTGCTAAAGGAGGCACCGCAGAGAACAGAGCACGTGAAAGAAGGGAGAGGATTTTTGTCCACACGTATTAATTTATTTGGAATACCAGAAGAACACATTATCCGAACATATAGTTTGCCAAGCCATGTTATTTTTAATTTGCTTCAGGAAATAAAAGATGACTTTGAACCCTCAACTAGGAGTCACGTAATACCAGATCTATCAAAACTTCTTGCAACCCTTTGTTTTTTGGCCTCCGGTTCTTTTCAATGCACTGTGGCTTCTTTATTTCTTTATTGTTTATTTGCAACTATGCTAATTTGCACTGCGCTTGGTATATTGCGTTGGTCGATATGTAAATGAGATGTTGCGTCTGTGTTCTTTAATTTGCGCGTTGTTAGTAAATCACCCGCCCATCGGCGCTGTTTTGGAATTGCGCTCTCGTGCTAATTTGCCCTGTTTAGTAAAACTTGCTCTAAATGTGGTGCTTTAGAGGCCTTTTTGAATTGATTTTAAGGTTTTTCTCATTTTTGTGCGTAAAGTGGGATTTGATTCATTCTAACCCATCATGAAAGAGGAACTGACATTTTTAAGGGGATCTATTTTTACAGTTACATCCCTTGACGTGTTCGTTCTTGGCGCAGATGTTTTATAAATACGTCTAAAAGTAAGCAGAACGTCAGACTTGACCTCCATGCCTGCCAAATGATTTCACTCAGCGTCAGACAGTAAAACACTGTCCGCAAATATACAAACGCTTCCCTAAAATTTCTTGCAATTACAGACTAAGTGTCTCCTGATCAGATGTTTAATTTCCCAAGTTTTCTTCCCTGAGCCATCAGCTTCTCTCTTTTTTTTCTCCAACATAGTATTTTCAACATAGAGAGTGAACATGCTTTAGTTTGCCCGTATGGAAAGTTTTTGTTGAAGAAATATTCGTCATTCTCACGGACAGAGGAATTCTAGCGTGCAAAAAATCTTTGCAGCTGTTGGTTGATCGTCGCAGACCTCTAATGCTTTACTGACAGATAAGATTGACAGCAGAGCTGCTGGTATTCTCTCTCTTGTGGACCTTATTTCATTCTTCTCTGGGATATTTTCTCTGCCCCCACATTTTTCTTCCATCGTCTTTTATTCTCTCTATATTTCTTCCTCCTTTGTCCTAAAATACCGACTCACTCTTCTCTAGCCCATCTGAAACCAATTCTGTGTTTCATGACTGGTAGTTTGGCGCTTGCCAAATGTCAGAACTGCATTGTGAAAACTGACTTTCTTTAATGGACTATCAATGATTTGAGATAGAGGGTGTTATGACCCATGCAAAATAAACAAATAGGCAAAGCGGAGGGAAAAGGTTAAAACATTTACCACAATGTGTTTCCATTTGTCATGGCCTGACCCTAAAGCATATGGCAGCACATGTGTAAAACTAAACTTGCATTGTGCTCGTCTTAGTATTTTTGTAGAAAAGAAAAAGCAGTGCTGAAAAAAATAAAATAAAAATGATCTCTATACTGTATAATTTGTCTATATTTTATATTAATATGAAAATATATTTTTTTTATTTCTAAGACTGGTACAATGCAGATATTATCTATTTTATTAGATATTATTTATATCTATATGAAGATTTTTTAAATGAATAAAATGCAAGATAGCTGCATTTTGCCTGTCTTTTGTTTTTGCAGAAAAGAGTGCTGAACAATTAAAAAACAAAATCTATCATTTGTTTATATATAATATTAATATAAAAATAATGATTTATGTATATATTTACTTGTTTGTTTGTCAACACCATTTGTCACATTTTAGACATTTCTTTTCTATGGAAATACTAATATGATGCTGCTATTGTATTTTTTTTGTTGTTGTTTTGTTTTTACGAATTAATTTCAGAATTTCAGTTCAAACAATAAAGGCAAAATTATTAAATGTTCAGAAAATGTTTGAAATACACCCTTTCCAATCATTTAATGGAATACAATTGGCCAGTTATATTTCAAAGTCAACATATTTTAAAAAACTTAGCAAAAATGGCAAGACCATTAATCCAGTCAATGGGGGCACCACTGATTTTGAGCCCTTAAAATGCTCGACCCATCTGGTTTCGAGAGCAACCCTCCATGGAAAGTGCAGCATTCCAAATCAAGCTGATGGAGAGGTGGAGCACAGGACAGACATATTTGAGTGCCCCCATCAAAATGGACGCTCCAGACCACCCACACATCCTGCTATGGGACCGCATACATTATACCTTCACTCCGGGCCCAAAGCTCACCTCAGGATAGCGCAATATGGCAGAAAAATATGACCTCATCCAATAGATGATTGCAAACAGATGTTCTTATCAGGGCACCTCCACCCTTCTCTGTAGCAGTCGCCCACGCTGAAAAATGCATGCGATTGAGAGAGAACCTGTACATTCTTGTATAGAAGGGTGGGGCAGGCAGCTGTATAGCAGGTGTCTATGAGAATGAAATAGGGGAACGGCTGGAGGACAGAGGAAAATCGAGAGAGGAGAGGAGAAGAAGGATATTAATATGTCTTCAGCACTGCCACATGGAGGGGAGGAATGCATTGCGAATACCTCCGATTGCTCAGCTCAGACAAAACACATATTGTGTGGCAAGGTCATACATGGTGTGAGTCACCACTCCCAAGACCCCTGCATAATCCCTCAGACACACACTCATCTATGACTGACAGAGATGTCTCTACAAACCTGCATTAGGAGATCAGCGCCTCATTATTTGCATGGATTTGCAGATGCTTAGTTGTAAATAATGGTAATATTATCATAACCAGTTAAAAATATATATCAGTATTTATTCAACCTCATGTTGTTTCAAACGCATAATTATCTGGCAACACATTAGTATAAGGACCAATTGTCACTATTAACTAGTTGCTTATTAGCATGCATATTATTAACATATTGGCTGTTTATTAGTACTTATAAAGCACATATTGTGCATGACCATATTCTACATCCCTAATCCTACCTAATACCTAAACTTAACAACTACCTTACTAACTATTAATAAGCTGCACATTAGGAGTTTATTGAGGCAATATCATGGCTGCTCTTTTCCATATAATGAAAGAGATTGGGAACGGGAACTGTCAAACTCCAAAATGACAGAAAACACTATAAAACTATATAAAAAAGTGACTACTGTATGTGCATTATAATATATTTGTTTGTAAATAGTTTTGAAATCACTGAAATCAAATTGTATTCACTGAAAACAGGCTAATTTACATATGTTCTTAATGCAAAACTATTGCATAACTTTAGAAGCCATGGGATATAGAGTAATGGACAACTTTTATAATACTTTCATGGCAATTTTTTTTTGTCATTTTGGAGCTTGAGAGCTCCAGTTCCTATTTTGTTTCATTAAGTGGAACTGCGTGGACAGGATATTCTTCCAAAATGTACTTTTTGTATTCCACAGAACTCTGTAAGAACAATTTTTAAAAATATGCTACATTTTTTCAGGCCATTTAACACGGGTACTTATTGGTCTTTGTAACTTATCTACCCCTGAAGGTTATATTAGTGTAATAATATATTATTATGAGACAGTAGTTTTACCCAATGTGATCACAAACAGCCCTCAACCATGCCTTTTTTTCTGACAGAAAAGAAAGTCATACAGTGACACAAGGGTGAGTAAATAATGACAGTTTTCATTTTTTGGTGAACTATCCCTTTAACACTTTCACCCTTGTAAGACCAAATGGTACCATAGAATTCAACAAGGCTCCTTGTGATTATAAAAGGAACGCACAAAAAAGGGGAGTGAGTGAGAGATAGAGGGAGCGAAAGTGAGAATTAGAGAGAGAGACAAAAAGAGAGTGAATAGTGTTGAATTAGTGTCTCATCATGAATGCAAAGCTCTCATCTAATTTAAAGCTGGCCTCTCCTCTCTCCCATTTCGAGTGTTGGCGATGGTCCCCACACATCTCTGGGCTTCATTTACAGTAACGAAGTTGATTTCTATCCATTCTCTCCCCATTAGAGCAATGCTACCGTGACCAAAACGAACTGTGAATCAAAACTGCACGCGCTGTCTGGTCTGTTTCTTTAAACCATTGTCGGAGTTCGGGAGACAGCTATTTTTCTCCCAATGTCCTGAATGAAATGAAAGAACGACAGAAAACGAGAAGGATATTTTGAGAGGTTGAGAGGGAAGGAGGAAAAAAAGCAGTTCCCTTTGGAATAGACCCAGCTTGCCCATTGAGTCCCTGCCCCAGTGGGAGCTTGGGGCTCTGGCTATAATCTAATTACATGCTTTATTTGCAGCAATTTGTTTCTCAATCAGTCTCATTCCACACAGAGAAAGCCTTCCCCCTGTGCGCTCATTCACACCTCATTGTTACAGTTCCCAGATCTGCGATGCGCCCATGAATAGGATTGTCCGTTCCATCAGAGGTCCGACTGGAAACAGACCTCAGGTCAGCATTAGGCTCTTTTTGCTATCAACGGAGTACAGTGTCTGGCCGTCTTCAAGCTCTAAATGACCCAGCAGGTTAGATTGTCAGTGTTAGATGTCAAGGCTTTTCAGAAGTGCTGAGTGATGCTGAATAGCACAGACTCATTAGGCGAAAAGTTATTCTCTGCCGAATCTCCAGACCAACAACTTCCCTCGACATCTAGCGACGGAGAGAATTAGTCCCCGCAGGGGTCTCCACAGTCAGCGTGTAACCGGTGCCCTCCACTCATTCTTCAGTGTCAAACAAGCCTCACATTCAAACTTACACGCAGCTTTCTTTTACTCACTGGCACCACTAACAGCACCACTAGACTTGGTGCCAAAATCTCTCGTACACAGCTTTCGCTCGAAAAGACGGCAGGAAAAACATCCATTAAGGCGACACCGGCCTCTGTGGGAGCATCATGACGGGACGGCGAGCTAACCCTACTTCCCCTAACTCAAGAGGGGGCACAATGAGGACATTTGTCCTTGCTGCGGGGGACGAGATGTTTAAATAGGAATCTCAGGGTGCTCATCACCTCCTTAAAGGAGAGCTAATGAGAAATGATGGCTTTCAAAGGGAAGTATCGTGATGGCATTAAACAGGGTTATAGGAAAACAAAGCAGTTGCTCTACAGTCTTCATTTAAATGGAAATGAAGCTGCCACACTATGGACTCTCAATTTCATTTTGGTTACAGTTTCTCTGCCATTTCCAATCTACAGTGTGCACGCTTTGACTCGCCCAACCCCACCTCGGAGTCCCTCGCGCAACCACTTCGGCGCGACTACTTTCACGGGCATTTTTTTCTGATTCCTTCGTTCCCAGGGCAACCTCATTCACACAGAGAGAATAGCGAGTCCAAAAGAAAGTAAAAGGCAGGCATGGAGCGAGGGTCGGCCGAAACAATGAAGTTTGTTCATATGCAGGCGAGCTGAAAGGTTTTTCTCTCCCCCTCCTCCGTCTTCTCATTTCATCCATCCACTAAAAGAAGGCCATGACAATGTGTGGGGCGTAAGGGGAACGGCAAGAGAAATCTTCTCTATTTAAACATCTGCATGCTCCAAAGAGGTGTTTTTTAATGAATTAATCGTGTCCGTGATGTCGTACAGCAACTGAGGCACAACAGTTTAGTTATTTATCTGGGCGTGCTAAAAACAAAAAAAAGGAATGCAATCTGAACCAAATCTCTTGGCCAAAACGCCATGTTTCTTCTTTATTTTTACACACACTTTATGCGCTGCTAATTTCCTCCTGACCTCCCTTTGTGCTCGGACAACCCTTGCTCCCCCTTCACCACCACCTCCCTGAGTGCTGAACCAATAAATGCCAAAGGTTGAAATGGTCTTCAGGGGTTGCAGTGGGGGAGGGTGGCATTAGGACAGACGTACAGGGTGGGTTGACAGGACCGGGAGGGAGAAGTTGTGATTCAAAAAGCCCTAATCAGGCCCATCATGGCACTGACAGTGGAGACAAGGGTGAGAAATTAGCATGGAGCTGAAAAAAAATTTGCTGGGTGGCACAATACGCTTGGCCTTAGAGGGCTCCCATCAGAGCAGGGGAGGGTCCAGACATCCAGAGAGCAGAACGAGAGGGACCTTTTGTCTCCTGCTTTTCTAAGGAGCAAAAGACACTTCGCTGAATGCCTCACAAGCCCTATTACAGCCTCAAAATTAAACTGGGCAGATGGGTGTCACAACAGGCCAGGGCTT
Organism: Sinocyclocheilus grahami; assembly: GCF_001515645.1. Taxonomy (NCBI): domain Eukaryota; kingdom Metazoa; phylum Chordata; class Actinopteri; order Cypriniformes; family Cyprinidae; genus Sinocyclocheilus; species Sinocyclocheilus grahami. The sequence continues at coordinate 237,683 of NW_015505712.1, read as the reverse complement.
TAGGACATGTGTGTAGTTTGCAGAAGTGTCTCTTTTTTGACAACGTTCCCTCTTTTACATTCTTTAATTGTGTTTTTTTGCCCTCCAACTTTAGACTGTGAATCCTACTGCAAGGCTTCCAAAGGCAAGCTGAAGATCAATATGAAGAAGTACTGCAAGAAAGATTACGGTGAGTGAGAAAAGTGCACACAACACCGTACCGCACTCCCACATTTACGCAGGTGGCTCAAATCCTTGCCCTCGACAACATCTTTACTCTTCATCCAAAGCTGAATTCCCTCGAGCCCCCTCAGTGTTGGTATATTGTAGTGATGGCTTACTTAGGGCTTTCAAGAAGAAAGTCAAAGGATCAAACAGGAGGAAAGGCCATCAGTGAAGGGTTTAGGGGAGGCTGCGTTGACGGACAGCCCAGCAGGTATTTGAGCCCAAAGCGGATCAAGCCATGGCAGTGTGACGAGCAGAAGGGACCGGAGTGCTCACAGATATCCTCATTAAGGGAAGAGCATGTCCCTGTCCTGCATTCCTGGGGGCAGCAGGCCCTCTCTTGTCAATGAAAAGGACAGAAAAGGACAGCAGATGTGCAGCCCCTCTCCTACAGGGGTGGGGCCGTTTCATCAGTCAAGCGAGACCCCGTGGAACTTAAAGAGCTTAGCAGATTTAATAACAGCCAGAGCATTTTAACAGCTCTTTTGATTCAATTCATTCTGCACAGGTCATTAATTGATGGTGAAAAAATTACAATAGAGATGATATGGGTATAGCTATAATTGTAATATTTTTGAACATTAATAAAATGTAAACTCTAACACAAAAACATTTTGCCTTGATCTTTGACATAGTTATTATATGGGTCAATTAATAGTGTCCACAAAAAAAAAAAACACATTTGACAAGAAACAAAATGTATTATTTGTATTAATGTTGGTTTCATATGGTTTTAAATTAGTTTATTTCATTTTCAAGGTTTAAATGTAATGACTAAAATCATTAAAAATGTAATTTAACTATCAAGTAAGTTTCCTCACACACTAATTAAATGTGAGTGTACACATATTAATCGTGAATATTTTTTTTTATTTCAAATTTCGTGGATTATTTATTTATAAATATTATGTTTTGGGGAAATTGTACCACATGATACTTTACAAACTGAACTAACCTTGCCTTGTTATTTAAAAAAAAATTGTCTTATTGTCTTTTTTTCCTGTAGAGTTCTGCATGTTGTGTGCACAACATTACTTTGTTTTTCAAGCATTAATATACATCGTAGTAGGTTTTGTTTTCTCCAGAAATATAACAGAACTTCATTATTATATCAGGAATGTTTTATCACCCTGATGCGTTTTACTTTATGCTCCCCAAAATACCAGAATATTAATATTAATTCAGAAATGTACACATTTGACAAGAAACAAAATGTATTATTTGTATTAATGTTGGTTTCATATGGTTTTAAATGAGTTTATTTCATTTTCAAGGTTTAAATGTAATGACTAAAATCATTAAAAATGTAATTTAACTATCAAGTAAAAACTATTTTTCCTCACACACTAATTAAATGTGAGTGTACACATATTAATCGTGAATATTTTTTTTTATTTCAAATTTCGTGGATTATTTATTTATAAATATTATGTTTTGGGGAAATTGTACCACATGATACTTTACAAACTGAACTAACCTTGCCTTGTTATTTTAAAAAAAATTGTCTTATTGTCTTTTTTTCCTGTAGAGTTCTGCATGTTGTGTGCACAACATTACTTTGTTTTTCAAGCATTAATATACATCGTAGTAGGTTTTGTTTTCTCCAGAAATATAACAGAACTTCATTATGATATCAGGAATGTTTTATCACCCTGATGCGTTTTACTTTATGCTCCCCAAAATACCAGAATATTAATATTAATTCAGAAATGTAAAAAAAAATTCTCATCATATAATAAGAGGGTTATTCTAATCACTGTATGCATGAATGGTATTATTTAATATATATTTTGTAATTAATGAATAGATCCAGCCAGAAAAAATGAGCGTTGTCATTGACCCATATGCAGTGTTGGGAAGGTTACTTTGGAAATGTAATAGATTACTGATTACAAGTTACTCTATTTAAAATGTAATAAGTAGTGTAGCTTTTCAATTACTTTATTAAAGTAATGTAACTGATTACATTTGATTACTTTTCTAAATTTCTAATGAATGTTTTTAACTGTTAATCATTTTGAAACAAACCTTACAGTAGAACTCAACACTGATTACTATCAGACTTTCAGAATCCTTCATCACCTGAATTATGATAATAATAATAATTTAATTTTAAAGCACAGCCACCACAAAAGCAGACTTTAGCACCTCTTTTTACTTTTAGATCGTTCTGAGGTTAAATACAGATTTAAAATCATAACAAAACACAGCTATGATACTGTTT
>NW_015505712.1:212657-234491 GCF_001515645.1 Sinocyclocheilus grahami | reverse complement strand
ATTTATTTTATATATATATATATATATATATATATAACTACAGTAAGCATTTATGCTCAGTAGACCTCTCAAAAATCAGTTACATTGAAGGTGAAAACACAGGGGATCCCTGCAGTGTAGAGAGGAGGTCTGGCACACATTGGTAGCTGCATCTTGTGTGATGAATACTCAATGCCATCACCTCCTGCAGACCTCTTTGCATGTTCTCCTTTCTACACTGCCATTACTCGTTTAATACTCATTTAAGAATTTATCCAGATAATATGGTCCCCCGCTGCATTCAATTTACAGTTGTCCTCAGTTATGGAGAGCTGGCCAGCTCCCTCTTTACAGAATAGTGAACAATCTAGGATAAACTCCCACATTCTGAGCATTAAACCTAATCCACTTTCCTTCTGCCTTCTCGAGCATCAGGGGGGCTTTATGCTACAGCAGCATGGGGGGAAATGGCTGGAAATGGTATTGAACTTGAAGATGGAGTCATCTAAAAGACTTCTAGGGGAATCGAGCCCTTTGTGGCATTATATTTACAAGCTTATGCCTCACTGGCACATTACCCATAAGACACCACAGGTTTCCACAGGCTGTGACATGTTGCAATCACTAGGTAAATGACTTCCACCTTTCCAAATGGTGACACTGACATAAAGTTAAAGGTTTATTCCATTTAATTTGTGATTATTTTTGGAGAAAGCAATTTAAAAAATAAAAAATAAATTAATAAAAATGTCATCATTTACAGTTCTCACCCTCATGTTTATTTTATTCTTACATAGAACACAAAAGATGACTTTCTAAAGAATATCCTGGCAAGTTAATAAGGCTTAAACTCAAACAGAAGTTGTGTGAACTGCTTTATTAAGCATTTAGTTGAAAAGATCCGACTCCAAAGAATGAGTATTTCATGAATCGCACATTGCTGCGTCTCTCAGGAACAAGCTAGGGAGAGCTACACTAGATATCAAGTTTTTAGTGAATAGCTTAAATTTCACTAACACAAAGCTATCGTACAGGCATCAGAATATTTGGAATATTATTAACAAATCATATGAACCACTTTAATTCACTGATTTACTTTCAATTACATGTAAGAGAACTACAAGAACATTCTTCAAAAATTCCCCTTCTGTGTTCCACAGAAGAAACAAAATAGCACAGTTTTGAAACAACATGAGGGTAAGAATAATGACAGAATTTCCCCCCCTGCAAACAGCCTCTTTAAACAATTACCATTGATTTTAATGCTTAAACATTTTAAGGAATTTACAGTTGAAATTAAATGCCATTAAATAAACACAGACGTGTTGCAATTTAATTTAATCAAAACACCTCTGAAGCACTTGGCATGTTCTAATCTCCTTTTTTAGCCATTAAAGAACTTTGCATATCCTGGTACCTGATACAAATGAGAAGTTTAAACTTAGTCTAGTGGGATGCTGCGTGGCGCAAGATATAAATGGATTCCTGTAAATGTGAAACGCGGTATTTGTAATGGTAATAAAGGCAACTTGTGAAAAACGTGAATTCTTACAAGCAGAATGTTTGTAACCTGGGGTTAAATGTTGTATATCAGAGGAAAAAACTACTTAATACGGGTCCAGTGACGTGCATACTCTAACACTAGCCTTTAAAATGTTGAGTAAAGTATGTAAATAATGTAAATCGACATATAGATCACCAACCATTAGCCTGCATGATACAGCCTCAGTCTTTAGCCAAGCGCAAAGCATTACGCAGATGAAATTAAATCTGCCTGTTTTGCTGGTCCTTTTTGTCAAAGTCACCTTACAAAGCACCTTGAAGGCTATTAATAATGAAAGGGGAACAGCATGAGTCTACAGGCAGTTTAAGCTGATTTTGAGGATTCACACTTGCAAGGAATCAAGGTTTGAGTTACATGCTTTATTTGAAAGCACTTTAAACTGAAGGTTGACCTGCATTGCTGAGGCAACTGAGACGATACAAACGACTTAATCAGAAATAGAGACAGACTCTAAACCCACGGCTGAACTATCAAATTTAGGCACACGGGAGCAGTGTATTGCATACATTTTTATGGCGCAGTGTGTACACATTTATATATTCAAGATTTTAGAATAAAATTTATGTATGCAGTGGGATCCAACCACACACAAAATCTGTCATTTAAATTTTTATTTAAACCTGGAAATGGAACAGGAAAAAAAAAAGATTAAAAATGAAGAAATTATTTAGCCTTTTAGATCTAGGCCACAAATCAAAACCAAATGTGACCCTGGACCACAAAACCAGTCATAAGGGTCAATTTTTTGAAACTGAGATTTATACATCATCTGAAAGCTGAATAAATAAGAATAGGACAATATTTGGCCGAAATACTACTATTTGAATATCTGGAATCTAAGGGGGCAAAAAAAACAAAATATTGAGAAAATCACCTTTAAAGTTGTCCAAACGAAGTTCTTAGCATTGCAGATTACTAATCAAAAATTAAGTTTTGATATATTTACGGTAGGAAATTTACAAAATATCTTCATGAAACATGATCTTTACTTAATATCCTTATGATTTTTGGCATAAAAGGAAAATCGATAATTTTGACCCATGTAAAATTGGCTATTGCTACAAATATACCTGTGCTACTTATGACTGGTATTGTGGTCCAGGGTCACAAAGAAATTCTGAAATGAATACACTTTTTTTTTGTCCAACGTTTCACTTAAATTATGCAAATAATAGAATTTGTAATGGAAACAATTGTATTAAATTAGAAATATGCAAGATGGACTTATTGTGTAGGCTACATAAATGAACATACATTTGTATATGTTGTGCAAATGGCCAAATGTTAAGTTTAAACATGTTTAGCATTTTTTACTTTTTAAAAGTACAAAAAAATATTCCATGTAATTTCTCAATTAACTTTGTCTAAAGTAGTTTTAACGTTTTTAAAGTTTTAAATATTTGTATTTGAAAAGAACTGCTGAAACGGCTTAAAATATAATGTCACCCATCTGTATTAATACTGGAAAAGTAGCTAATTCTGTTTTCTATGTTCTATGTTTTCCAGCTGTTCAGGTCCACATCCTAAAGGCAGACAAAGCCGGCGAGTGGTGGAAGTTCACTGTCAACATCATCTCTGTCTACAAACAGGGAGAAAGCCGAATCCGCAGGGGGGATCAGTTTTTGTGGGTCAGAGCAAAGGACGTGGCCTGCAAGTGCCCAAAGATCAAGCCCGGCAAAAAGTACCTGCTGCTGGGCAACGATGAGGATTCCCCTGGACAAAGCGGAGTGGTGGCAGACAAGGGCAGTCTGGTCATTCAATGGAGGGACACTTGGGCTCGAAGACTCCGGAAGTTTCAGCAGCGGGAGAAGAAAGGAAAATGCAAGAAAGCATAGTGAGGGGAAAAAGAAAGAGGAGGCTATCAAGAGCTGGACAGAAAAACAACAGACGAGTGGTGGATGGAAAGATCATAAGGGAAAGGAAGAGAAGGAAAAAAGACGAAACATCGCTGCTTTGAATAAAGGCATGAAGAGAATATTAACTTTTTTTTTTAAATAGGAACATGTGTGAAGGAGTTCACGATGCAGTTTTCATTTCTTATTTGTTTCCTTCAAGATTTGTTTGCTGTTTGCCAATTTTGCACCTGTGTTCAGCATAAAGAAAGGTATTTTATGTTAAATGGCTTTCAGATCCATTTTGGACGATTTCAGACTGCTTGAGAATCAGATTAAGCCATATTTAATATTCTAAAACAACCTGGGGATTGAGGATTGATACATTACAAATCTGATAACAGTTTTTTTTAGAGCAAAAAAAATATTTAAAGGAACAATCCTTCAGCATGCCTCTTCATTACAAAAATAAAACAACTTCATTAATCAGTTTTGCATTTAAAAATGTATATGCTCTAACTTATGCATAATACATAATGGCATCTGAGATGCCAACATTTCAGAAATGTCAAAATTCTGTTTTCGGAAGGAATTTTTTTCTATGACCGATATCAAAACTAATTTGCTCTTCTTCAGCCAATTTAAAATAATCTTTTTTCAAGGTCTGAAAAGTATTTAAAAAGTATGACTTTGTAACAACCTCCATGAAAATCACACAATTGTATGCATATATTTGTGCATATTATTTTTTATAATTATTCAATTATTGTTGCAATTTTCGTTGAGCGGTTTTTCATTGAATACAGATGCAAACAAAATAAAAAAAGGACAACATAGAAAAGCTCATGTACAGTGTAACATTTATATTTCAAATAACACTACTAATCTTTGAAGACTGGTGCTGCTGGTTTTTACCCAGACCACAGAGATGACTCTGAAACTGTCCGAGCAAATGCACAACAAAAGCAAATCAAGGTTTCTGTTCAGAGTACATGTTTCCGATTCCCTTTTTACTGTCGGTGACCCAGAGTTCGGTAAAAAAAATCATCTAACAATTGCTGAAAAGAAGCTTTGTACATTTTTAAAGTAGTGCCCATTCTCTTCAACAGACACAAATATACTACATTTGGTTGATTTTTTATTTTTTCTGTTTATGCCATGTGTTGTGAATCATGCCACAACTTCTTTACAACAAGAAAAACAAATCTGTACACATAAGTGTTGAAAACTGATTTAGGATCTCTAAAAATGTAATAGCATGCTTGTACAAATCCTAAAATTATTAGCATGCATTTACAATTATTTTTGAACTTGGAATAAAACCACCATGTATATTTTTGTATAAGACATGATGATTGAGGTAGATGACTCTAAATACAAACAGCAGTTCTTGGTCTATTTGATGCTCTGATTCAGTTGTTTATAGTCCAGACATGGATGATGACGTCCTTTTGTTAAAACAGAACTTCAGTGAGACGAGTCCAGTGTATAAACAGGCCTTTTCATAAGTCCTGGAAGTGTTGGTAGAATGGTGTGTATAGGTAGTATTTTTCCTTGTGTGTAATACAGTATTTAGAAGTGTACGAATTACCTTTAACTAGTATTCATGTATTTAGTTTTGTAAAGCAACGGCATCTCTCTTTAAACATTTCCATGTCCATTTAGCATCTGTGAATGTAGGAACGCATGTACAGTAATGTTTCACTACAATAGAGAATTCTCTTCACTGTGAGAAACGCTGCTCATACACACACACACATACACACACATGACGGACGTTCTCTAAAGTACAGCTTTTCCACTGATCTTTGAGGGTCATTTAACATTTGCTTGTGTGGTCTGTCCTTCACAGATCATTAAGAAAATAAACTGCAAGAACTGATCATTTCAGCATCAAATACCAAAAAAGAAAAGAAAAAGAAAAAAAGTCAAGATTTGATGAACGGTTTACGTGTGCAGTAATTATCATCTTTACTCAATGATTATTTCTTGTAAATGTACACAATGTATGACATACAGATATTTATACATATGCTGTATTTACGGTTACAAACAATATTCGTAACAGCACATGTAAATGTATTTTGTTTGGCACTCAGTATCTTAGTGCACACTCTTTTTTTATTTTAAGTATTCCAATGATGTAAATTTATGTTCAGTTTTTACTTTTCGCAGCAGTGCAAAGATGGCTCCTGTATTTGACATTACCAGCAGACCTTTCATACATTGCTTCTTGTTCATATTATGAATTGTAAATTTAGCTGTGGCAAATACAAGATTTCTGCAATATTGTTTTACAGTGCATACTAATATATTATGGTTATTATAAGAAAATATTTAATGACACAAGACATTGTGGATTTTTTGTCTTTCTTTTTCCCTTTTTTTTTTTACAGTTTGTGGTTGTTTAGATGGTTGTGATTAAAATCCAGAGGGGAAGATAACTACTGAACACCAACCTGGTAGAACTACATTCAATAATTGTTTGGAATAAAACCTCAAAACATTACTAGTGTGCCTTTTCATTTTTCCCCCTCTTACAAATTTGGTTTAAAAAAAGATTGAAGTCAGTAAATACAGTAAAGATTTAAGAACATATGACCTAACGTGACAAATGATCAGCACTAACATTTGTGATCATTAAAATTAGAGACCAAGCTGACCAACTACATTTATTAGAATTTCGTCACATTTTCAGGCTAAAAACAATTTACAGAAAAGCGTCAATGACAAAATCAGGCATTTAATTTTTTTTGTACTTACAAAATAGAATCTGAACTGTAAATGTAGTTAAGAGATAATACATTTTAATTATACTGTATATACATATATTTTGTATTGCTTTGTGACTCAGACCTTGTTTACAAGATGGATACGGATCATTTTCTTCACTGCCAAACAAAGAATTTAAATAGGTTTTCCCCCCTTGGAGCATCTCGAGCTCATGGTTATTTTCATAATACTATTCAAAACCTTTCAAAGCTCTTTTCTAGTTTTCTTTCCATTCCGAATCCTACTTTGATCATTATCTGAGGAGCTAAGAATTTTAGCTCTTCATAGCGGTCCATTCCTTGGCTTTATCCCAGCCATTATTTTCATAAATGTAAAAGGGGACAGGAGAGGCTTTTCTACTGTAGATGTGTGTTTACATATACAGCCTGATTGGAAGCCGCCTGTGAGTATCTCTCGTTCACCTCAAAAAACGGTTTTCTAAGTCTCCGCAGTCCGTATATGTGCCGTCTTCTCTTCATTAAGTCTGCCAAACAGCCACGACAATGATGGCGATGAGGAGAAGAACAATCACCACCAGCATTCCTGATTGAAAAACACACACACACACACACAAAACATTTGAATAAACGAACAACTTCACGATGCCCCAACAGTGAATAGCTGTGTGTGTGCACATTTAAATTCATCATTTGCCATGCAAAAACACATGACTGATCTTTAGCACATGTGCATCCCCTTCCAGCCGCACCGCACAAACTTCATAAATCTGTTGTTTATATTCTGTGGCTATGATCTGTTTCTCAGAGAAACTTAATGTAATCTATATTTTTGACTTCCTGAAACACTTCCATAATTTAAATGGCTTATTCCTCTTATTCCTTTCATTATCTGCATTTTTCAATGATCACTCATTAAAATAAACACAGTAATGACTCCTAGATGGGGCTCTTAGCCCTGTGTTTAATTCAAACTCAAGATCAACACTAACTGATGGTGAGAATGACAAACAAAATGTGGTGAAACTTTCAGCGATGCATCTGCCTTTCATTAATCCTTCCGATAGTCAAATTTCTCATATACTCCGCGTCACTAGAGGAATTACATGATGTCTCATCTCCTGTGAGTCACTGACATCAACCAGAACATTCTTACATGTGATATAGATCGGCTTTTACAAAGCTGATAACATGAGGCACGCTTGAAGTTGTGAAATGCCAATAAAACCACTACTATAAGCTGTGACTGAATATTAGAAATCATCCCACTTAGTTTCGTTTATAAAGTAAGCCTACAGTTATACAGCTAGGCTTGTAGCATTTAATGATATATTGAATATGGGTGTTTTATTAGTGCTTTCATTAAATTATATACTTTTTGTTAAGTGCTGCCAATTGCTTTTCATTACAATAACACTGATTACAACATCTAATAGCAGGCATATTTTAATCTAAGGGTGATTAATTGAATGCAAATCAATGTTAAAATATGTATCACATCTTAACATTTTCAAATCCTTAACCAAGTCTATTGGATAACACTATTTAGGTATGTTTCTGAATTAAAATGTTCAAATACTGACTTTGCTAATGTTATCTAATATAATATACAGTAGCTACACCTACATTTCTGATCCAGAAATATAAAAAAGTTTTTCTAAAATGTTAGGCATGACAGATATATTACAGACAGCAATTCTGTGTCATTAAACAAAAAAAAAAAAAAAAAAATAATTGTAACAACATATTCTGTTCATATGAAAAGTCCAAAATGTTCCTGATTTTAACAAATAACATTTGATAATAATTGAGCAAAATTGCACCTTTCCTATTCTTAAGTGAATAATGAGACACAATAAAAACACTCACAGCTACTGTAATAAAATTAATCCATTAAACTAGAATGACACAATATATATATTTTTCCCCTTTAAAATCATCCTAGAAAAGTTACTCTACTTTCAGATCACCCATATACATTTTTTTCAATACACACATGTTCTGACTATGCTTGTCTCAAGCGTGCCTAACTTCAGTGCTTTCTTTGTTTGTGCAGACTCTCTAACATAGCAGACGCGCCATCTGTCACGTCTTTTCAAAACATGCTTATCTCGGCTAATCAGACAGGATTTTTGACATATGCACTGTTCGTCACGGACACTGGCTGGTACTGTATTTGCAGCCTGATTCAGTGCTTTAGTTTACATTTCTCTCATAGTTTGGCTCGGTGGCTGTGTGTTCCCACTGGAGCTGGCCTGCACTGAGGCACAGGGTAAAAGGAAGCTGTGCTGAATTAACTTACGCTGGTATTATAAAAAACCGACCTACCAAAGCCTGCTGCGGGCAGAGTGTGAGTTAGGAAATTATTTTGACTGTGACCAGGAACAATGTCAGCTTTTTAGAGAACAGACCCCTATCCCTCTGGATAATTCCACATGTATTTAAAAGAAAATTGGCAAGAGAAGTGAAATCAAACACCAAAAATAAAATAAAAAGGTCTTTCAATCTCCATGAGCTGGTAAACTCATAGAAAGACATTTTACAAGAAGAGGGGAAAAAGTTTTACTGTCCAAGTGAACATGATCTTTTCTGTATTAAATGCCAAATGGTGAAAAGTCATTCAGATTTAAATCAGCCTAAAGAACGGTTTGTAAGACAAACCATCATTCACACTGTCAGACTTCTATGCTCATCTGTTTGCTCCTCTTTTTCACCTCTGCGAAACTGTCACAGTTCTATAAGTAATCAAATAAGCTCTGCAACGCAATCACGCTGTCCCAATGACAACAATAACATTTGCTAGACAAATAGATTAGTGTGCACAGAGGGCAGAAGACCTGTGTGGCCACCCAGGGGGAAGAACAAAGGATACACATTCTTCCCAATTGTCCTTTATTTATTTCAAATCAAAGCAGAGGGAGAAAGAGAGACCTGTGAGGATCTAAACTTCAACTTGTCATATTCAGGGGTTTGAAGACTCAAAACATAAGCCTCAACTTAATTTTCCTCAATCGTTTTCTGACCAGATAATTTTCCTCTGCCTGTCAATGTTGTTCCTAACAGCCCTTTTTTTCTTTTTCATCTTTCTAAAGAGGACAGTTGTAAAGTATTTGGCTGTAGAATGTAAACAAATTAAAAACTAATTACGTGTCAGACTGCATACATTACAATATGTCGACACATTTGGCTATTATTTTGGCATTTGACTGCAGCACTAAAGTCCATTTCTGACGTAAAGATGAAGTCATATGGCCTATATCTATACACAAATGTTTAGTGTCAGAAAGATTTTTGACAGTAAAGGCCATATACACATTATATATACACACCAAAACCCAGGCAGTTTTAACCTGGATTAATAAAAAACAGGAATAAACTAAAGTACTCTCAAATAGACAATAGATAGAAAATTAGACACTTACAGATACAACAGAAGACAAAGACAAGAGACAAGTGTCAAACAAAGTTGGGAAACGTGAGGAGTGAAGTGAGTCAGGGAACGCAAGTTGAAATAATAGACCAAAAAAAAACAAAAAAAGCGGGGTACGGACGACAAGGCAGTGAGGAATTTTTCCATTCATCAACCCCTCCTTCACCCCCCTTCACCGAATACATGAATATAGTTAGGTGTTAAAAGCAGACGCGGGACCAGAAGACGAGGAGAGGAGAAATAGAGGAGCGAGAAAGAGAATCAATGCAAAACTCGGCAACTCTGGCCTCCAGCTCTGGGATCTGCAAACAAACTTCAGTCTGTAGAGTCCTCTGGACAAACAAATAGAATTATGTGTGACATTAGAGGAGCAAGACCAAGCACGGCAATGCATTTATTTCCCAGGAAAATTCAAGATGGATCTTTATAGGATTTTATTATTCACACTCTTCGCATGCATATGACCATAATAAAAATTAATTAATGATCAATTCCACATCTTCTGCAAAGAGCTAATTTAATTAATAATGTCTTCATATAATTTGAGATTGAGAAAGTTCCTGGAAAAAAATAATTCTACTGTCTACTATTGTTGGGTTCGAGTCCACCTACACTCTTAAAAATAAAGGTGCTTCACGATGCCATAGAAGAACCTTTTTGTCTAAATGGTTCCATAAAGAACCTTTAACATCTGAAGAACCTTTCTGTTTCACAAAAGGTCCCAAACAGCCGAGTCCGAGTCCAACGAAACTCTATTATTTATTAGTATCTTAACATTGTTTTAACCTTTACAACAAGAAAAACGCAATGTCCATTTAAATGTAACAAAAGCAAACCTCTATTTCATCTTGCCATTTTGATTTTTTATTAATAATTAGTGTCCTGCTTTGCTTAGCAAACTTAAAGTCATGTAACAGAAGTTATGGCTGAATTGATTTATGTATTGTGACATATTTCAGAGTGAAACAGGTTTTAAAATGTGAAAAATTAAAGGGCGGCACTTCACTTTTTTCATCGTTAAAGTAAATGTATAAATTCAAGAGTGGGGGTAAAGGAGTAGGTATCTTGGTGAATGGGACCTTAAGAGCAGAAAATGCACCTTTTATCTCAATAAAAAACAAGCTTTATATCATTTTTATGATTTTTAATGAAATATGAATTTTGAATAATCAAAATTAGTTTGTGTCTGCTTATTCTATTCATCAGTGTTTGAACCATTAAAGAAGAAACTGTACTTTTATTTCTGGGTTAAAAAAAAACGAAAAATGAATGGACGCCAGGGGCGTAAATTTCTTCTAACAGTTGGGGGGGAGGGGGGACAATAAACATAAAATTTCTCAAGAGCAATTTTTGAAGGGGACACAAATAATACAGCTAAAATTGTACTTGTAAGGATATGTAGACACAGAGGAAAGCCTTACTAGTGCTTATTAGTGCAGCAGGGAGACCGTGCCAAATTAGACAATTTCAAGCTGTTGTGGTCGCGCTGTGACAGCGCTCGTGTCCGTTGTTTGACACTACTATCCGTCACAGTGTTGCCAAGTCCACGGATTTCCCATGGAATTGGGCTACTTTATCACTGTTGCCGCGGGGTGAAGCGACCCCAATAACGTGTATTTTAGCCCCCGGAACGCGATTTTTACCGGGGGACCCCCTCGAAACGCAGTTAGTTTGGGCTAGTTTTGAGTAGCAATTGGGCGAGCAACCCTTTCCCTCAAGCAGGTAACATTATTATTGCTAACATAGAGGACTCATCGAAAAAATACACTGGCATCATGTATTAAAGAGAAAATAATCACTTCATCCGATGTTTAAGTGAATAAAATAGCCTTCACAGCCTTACTTACTGGAGTTCCACAACTATTGGCTTTGTTCTCTCTCACCGGATTTGTGTGTGTGTAGGTGATGTAAAAGAGGAAAGCAGGCATTTGGACCAAAGCACTGCGAGGCAAGGGAGGGGTGACTCAATGTTTCTAAATTTAAAACACATTTTTGCCCCGTTTGTGTTGTTTTACTATTTACACAATTATTTAAAGTATAAAACATTGTTATTTACAATACACAGCGTGGATTTTAATCAACCCTCAGATAGGGGGGGTCCTGTCCCCCACGAGATTTCCGCCTATGATGGACACCAAAGTACACGGACCCCTTAGACAGGGCATTTAGAATTTTTTCTTGGATGAAAATGAGGCTGTGAGGAATAAACCTAGCCTGTACATGGCACACACTGTGTATAAAAGCCCTACATATACTTTCCTTAAGTCACAGGCAACTCACACCTGTTTTAGTTTTGAATGCATTTATAGTTACATTAATTACAATAAATTACATTATGTAAGGAATAACTGATGAAGGGCCATTGAATTATTAGAAAATAATGCACACCCAAGGTGATTTTGGACCCATAAAAACTATTGGCGATGTTAGAAAAATATTTTTTCTTTGAAACTGCCACTAATACAAAAGCAAAAAATAATAAACTAATGTAATAAAACATTCTCAAGCTTACTGAAGGCAAGTAAACACTCCAAGTATTACTTACAAACTAAATTATAAATAAATATATTACTCAAAAATCACAGAATCACATATTTTAAAATAAAAAGTTTTTCAGATTGTAGCCTAAAGGCTTCTAGAAATAGCCTACTACAGACATTTCATGAAAATGAAAAATATCCAATGAAAAATTTACAAATAATCTTCACTTTATACATTAAATATAAATTATTCTTATTAAAGTTAATAAGTGATTCAGTCAAGAGCAGTGAGTGATTTTCTCCTTTTCTATTATTTGATTAACATTTATGACGCAGTCGGCGGCTGCAGGTTTACGCTGATGCTTTAAGATCTGACGCATAGATCAAATATTTTCACACATCTGTATTTCTTCCAACTGTTCAAGTTCACTTAAGACAAAACCGACTGCATTTACATGAATAGTCTCCAAGACGGGCGTCATACGAATACATCCGAGTCCGTGACAAGTCTGAGTCCTTTAAAAAAAACTGTACTCGTGTCCCAGTACCCCAACTCTATTGTCTACCTTCAACAGCAATGACAAAAAGACAAATTATGCCATCTTCAACATTTGTCAAGTGTATAACCAGTGGCACCAAAAAAAGTTTGTAGTGAGAGCAGATTGGTTGAACATCTCTCATCCTCCAAAGACACCAGCATTAGAGGGTTAGTTCACCCAAAATTTAGCATATGTCAACCTTTACTCACCATTATGTTGTTTCAGACATCTTTGAATGCTATGCAATATACACTGTTAAAAATAAAGGTGCTTAAAAGGTTCTTCACAGCGATGCCATAGAAGAACTATTTTTGGTTCCACAAAGAACCATTCAGTCAAAGGTTCTTTAAAGATCCATCTCTTTCTTACCTTTTTATAATCTGAAGAACCTTCTTTGCCACAACGAACCTTTTGTGAAACAGAAAGGTTCCAAGAGCTGTCTTTGAAGCCATTTGACAGCTTTGTGTGAGAATCAGACTAAAATTTAAGTTATTCAAAGAATATTTTATAAATAAAATCCTATTTTTATATCCATTTATATACAGTGGGTACGGAAAGTATTCAGACCCCCTTAAATTTCACTCTTTGTTATATTGCAGCCATTTGCTAAAATCATTTAAGTAAATTTTTTTTCCTCATTAATGTACACACAGCACCCCATATTGACAGAAAAACACAGACCAGATGCTTCAGGTTTGACAACCCCTGGTCACGGTTCACTTTCACGGCACAGAAAAGAGCAGCTTAGATATTCTGCTGAAATACAAACATGAGGGTGAGAAAATAATCAAAGGATTTTTTTTTTGGGGGGGGGGGGGGGGGTTCCTTTAATGTAGAGCTTAATGAAGACAGATATTTTGTGTTTGCTGCTCAAGTATGCAGACATGCTTGAACATTTACCACATGTGAAATGATTTAAGCGGTCCAGACATGGTTGACGTGCACAAAACTTGAGAAATCGGAGAGGCTGCAGTCATTGATCACATCACAGAAGATGCAATTAAAGCAATAGTTCACCCATAAATGAAATTTCTGTCATAATTTCCTCAACCCCAATGTCATTCAAAACACATGAGAAAATTTAAACACTGTACTGGTCGTTCTTTTCCCTGCATTTACAGAAATGCAGACTGGAGCTTTCAAAGCTTCAAAAAGAAATAAATGCTATATAATAACTCCTCCTATGTGGAAGACAATATTATGTTTATATATGTCTGTATATTAAGTTTACTAAAGTCATAGACTTTTCACACTTGAACATGTCAACCCTAGGTCATTCTAAACCCAGAATAAACAGAGGTCCTGGGAGTTAACAAATAATCCGGAATGTTCATAAAATTATTCCTTAAACCCGGTCTTAACATTCTTATTTGCATATTTGCTGTGTCAGTTTCATTAACAAGACAAATGCGGGACGCAACTTGTTTACATAAAGGCTCTAGCATTGCACATCCTCATATTATATACTGCTGACTGTACTATCAAGTTTTTCCTCGATGGATTTTTCTGACTATAAATATAAGAATGAAATGGTCTCTTTGTCACGCCAGTTGACGCATTTTCTGCCACCTTTTGACATTTTTCCCCTCTAATACTGACTGTTTGTACAACGCAAAGTGTTTCTGTGACTGTCCAAAGCATGTGAATATGAGGCACGTGATTGGGTGTCTGTTGCTAAGCATCTAGCCATAACATTCTAACACGGTTTCTAAATTATAAGTGTGAAACGTACCCATACCTGGGGTTAAAAGCGGGGTTTAGAATGATGATAACTCGGGGTTAAGCACAGTGTGAAACACCCTTCTCAGTAGGGCTGGATGGTATATCGAGTTTCTATGATATATCAATAGATTTTTATAGGATGAGGCAATACAGTTTAATGTTACGAGTGCATCTGCAAACCGAGTGAGCAGAAATGAAGCACAAACAGACAGAGTGCAATAAAACAGGAGTGCACTAATTCTGACTAAAATATACATTTTGCTAAAATATTTGTTACTGGACATTACATGTGCCATATGAAGAATTTTAAAACTTTTAAAAAAAGTTTTATGATAGCAGTAAATGTAAAGGGGCATTTGTAATGGGGTAACTCAATTGTAGGCTAATAAAGTTACTATTCTTAGATGAGTGAAGGTCTGTTCTTACCACTAACATTTGAAAAAAAATGAAATGGTCTCTTTGTCTCGCCAGTTGACGCATTTTTGACGCACAGTCTGTGCTTTTGTTATTTATTTTGATTTTTAATTTATTCATTTTAATTCTGCTTTAAAAGGCATTTTGTTTGGTTTTTAACTGTTAAGTTATAATTGAATGTATTGCGATTTGAACCCACTTTTATTTTGCACATACTATAGCCAAATGTAGTTACATTCACTATTTTTCTTTTCATAGCCTTCAATATGCACATTGTTCATAGGACTGGCAGGATGTGCTTTTTTTCCAAACAGAAATCATAAAAAATATCTAGATATATATCGCCATTCAGCCTAAAAATACTTAGATATGTTTGTATACTTAGATTTTTTTATTTTATTTATGTTCATATTGCCCAGCTCCAGAGTGCATGAGATTTATGAGTTTAACAAGTTCATTGAAAAGACCTGACTCAGAAGAACAATCTGTTCATAATGGTGAATAAATGTTGGCAACATTTGGAAATGGTTGCTTCTCTTATGATTCATCCCCCAAGGATACCTAGGGTGTCGAAACGTAAAGGATGTCAAAATCTTCTGTGAATTAAGTGAATAAATAATGGAAGTAGCAACAGATCTTGAGAGAGTGAAACAGACCATAAAAAAAGAAAAAATAGTGTATGGACCATTTTTATTATAATTTTGTGGTGTTTTTTTGTAATTTCGTCACAGTCCCAGTCCTCTTTCATTATCTTGAAAAGAGTACTCATGTTCTTCAAAAAAAAAAAAAAAAAAAAAACTCACCTTTTGTGCTCCACAGAAGAAAATCATACAAGTTTGAAACAAGTTTTGAAATGACGTCACTAAATAATGAAATAAATTGTCATTTTGGGTGATTTATCCCTTTAACAACAGACTAACAGAATGAGACCACAGAAGAAAGCACTCTGAAGTATACAGATGTAAAATACTGTAATGTCTTGCAGAACTTTCCAGAAATCTATGTAAATGACCTCTCTAAATGTCTCAGCCTCATCTCACCTTTACTGCCGCTCCAATAACAAACACACAGATCACATGCAGATGGGCCTGAAAGAGCTCACAGCACTGAGACCGACCATAATGAGCAGATCTGACTTTGCCATTTACAGGCAGTAGACTTAAATCCTTTCAAATCTGCAGATTGCACTAAAAAGCAGAAGGGAGGAGAGAAGGGACAGAAAAAGAGAGATGGCCGTAAATCTGAACGATGGACAGGCTTATTGTTGCCGGGCTCTTGATGCAGAGTACATAAAACCAGGGCTTCAGTGGCTCTACAGAGGCAGAAAACTCACCACAGGAAGCAGACTTCGTGTCCAACAGCTTGACTCTGTGCGTCTCGTTTTTGATGCGGCTGTCCGTCTTGTCCACAAGCTGAGCAAGGTCATCAATGATCTCTGAAATACACAACAAGCCAATCAAGGTGAGCAAGGTCATCAATGATCTTTGAAATACACAAGATCATCATTCAGAATTACTTCCAAGACTTGCAAATGCAATACAAACATTAAAAGCAGTGTCAGTTCATGATCCTAGAGAGAGAAAGAGTGCAGCACGTGACATGTGAAAGTATTCTCCTGCTGTCGTTCTGTGGTGTGTGTGTGTGGGGGATTTATAGTGGCCAGAAATGTGTGGTTTGTGTGTGCTGGTAGCTGTGGCTAAACCGCACACCATCTGAGGCCTTATTGACTGTATTAGTATGTCTGTGTTTGCTGACATCTGTGCAATTACTACTAAAATATGGCCACAAGTGGCAACAACTTGTGTCCAAGCAGGCTGGACCACAATTGGAAAATTTGAAAGAACAGAGCATGTGGATACAATTGTTGTGGATCAAGTTTTTTTCACCACGGTTGCACAGATGAAAGGTTTTCTTAAGTTATAGCGCCCCCTAGGTCCCTAAAATTGGTGAAATTTGGCATCTTTAGAATGTTGTCACGTTCAAGACAGCACTTAACACCAAGGAAAATGTCAACCAAATTTTCACTTTTTGAACAAATGCTTGCATCCTTTGTCTATGTGTAACACGTTTTTACTTTGCGAGGACTCATTTAGTCATTAGCAGTCTCATCAAAAAATAAACTGGCTTGTTTCAGTGAAATGATTTTATAAATCTCTCAACTTTTTTTCATTACCATCTCTAGGTGATACATATGAAACAAAGGGGCGAGTTTGGGGAAAAAAAACTGTTTTTCTAGGTAAATATTTTTTAAAATGTATATAAGAGCATAAGATCCATTTAACCGTTTAATTCAGGGCAAGGGTTCAGAGGGGAAAAAAATATTTTTTATTTTAGTCCGAGTGGTATTACAGTTATTGCAAAAGTGTAAATTTGCTTCTTATAGTGTCCAAAGGATATATACCGTATGCATACGGTACACACTGTACTACTGATTTTGGGGTCTCTGCGATTTATGGTCTCTGACAAACTCTTTTAGAGCAAAAAATAAATAAAGAGGAAGAAGAAAATCAGTACAAACACAACTGATTCCAGCAGCTTTGGTGCTTGGACCTAGTTAGTGCTTAAATTAAATTACTAAAATAATCAAACAGAAACAGTTTCAGATTTCCTGGAAGAAGTAGGATGAAGTAGGACAGTTAATAATCCACTTTCTGGGAGGAAATGTAACAGATCTGGAGAGATACAGACACAGACTCACTCCTGTGCTTTTTAGAATTGTATTGAGAAGTAGAAAGAGACAGGAGAGTTGGGATCAGGACACAATGTGTCACAAATATGACATTTAACAAATTAGATCGTTTATTTAAACTAAAACTGGACCTTCAATTAAAAATACCTGTAATCAACCTGTAAAAATGTACATATAATAAAAATGTATAGAATTTACAGTTTACATTATACTGTAATACTACCCATTACTAGATCTGTGCTACTGTACTTAAATAACTAACCATCTGTATCATGATTTGCAGTGTTTTTCTGTGTGTTTCAGAGTCCTGGAACCCATGCACTATAAAATAATTTTTATGAGGTCTGTTTTATCCTAGAAAATATAAGACAGTAGGGATTGAACATCACTGGGCAATGTGCCATTTAGAATTTCCCAGGACAATATGTTGTAGCCATCAGCCTCTGTCACCAAAGCAACCTACAACAACCTTTATTTCACTGTATTGCTGGAAATTCTCACTCAAGACAATTTTTGATGAATGAAAAACTGTAGCCAGATTTTTTATTTATCATCACAGTGTATAAAGTCGTGGGCACACAGATCAGAGGTTATTTGATTCACAATCAATCAAACAAAATGTAGTTTTAATATCAAAGAAAAACTACATTTTATGTGGTCAAAGAAAGTGGTGGTTTTTTTTTTGCATCGCTCCTCTCTAAATGCATGTGCTTAAGCTATTTTATTGAGAAATAACATTTTATGGACAAATAAAAAAAATCACCACAATTTTATTTAGTTTTAAATGCTAGATGCAACATGGAACAAAACTTCACTTGCATGTTCAACATTGCTTATTGAAATTGTTCATACACACAAGAGGGGCAACATGTAATAAAAAATAAAAAAAACATTAATGTGCATGATGCAGTGTGCTGAGTTTAGAGCTTTGACTGAGTTTGATGAGAATCCGTTGAGAATTTCCAAACCCATTTTTAAGTCTAAATCTATTATGCGTACTGGTACATTAACTTTGTATCACACACTTGAGAAGACTACCATCTGAACGGAATCTTCTAATTTTCTTTAAGAAGCTGAAATGAGCAGAATGTGAACTGCAGAGCAAAAAAAAAAAAAAAGCAGCATCTGACAAAATTAAAAAATGAACAGAAAAAAGTTAACTTGAGCACAAAATACCATGGCTCATTACGGAGTACGTTCAATACAATATAATGTATGATTAAACAGAAAGTTAATTGGCCCTTTTGCTTTAGTGCAGATCTAGTTGTGTGGCTTCCCATCGCCCTGCTCTAAAAACACTAACCTTGCTGAAAGGCTCTTTCCAGAGTAGAGAGAAATTGAGTGAAAGAAATGAAGCAGAGAGTGAGAAATAAAACGAAAGAACGAAACGGAAAAAAAAGAGAGATTAATGAGAAAATACTTAAAGACAAAAAGAAATAGGGAGAAAAAAGGAGAGGTAGTGAACAGGTTGACCTGTATGGAGCAGAACACACACTTTAACAGAAACCACGACTGTAAAAACGAGCCGCTTACTGACAGAATTTCAATACCTAGCAGCAGCGGGCTGGATGTAATTCAGTAGAAACGGGAAGTTGTACGTTTTTTCTTCTGCTTGCTGCCATCAGCCTGCCAACTCAAATAAGCCTTGCTCCACTGTGCAGCAAGCTGTTTTGATGAAGCCTGATGAAGAAGAATCTCCAACACATTTCAGACTCTGATACAGAAGCCAAAACAGCCGTCACTCACGGCACTTCTGTTATTGGTGGAAAGAGTGGAAGGACCAAAGGTTATATATATCCGTACCCACTGTATAATGTGTCGTGTCAGCTGATAGGTACAAAAAGATATAAATCAAGAACCAAAATGAAGCCAAAAAACAGCAATGGAAACACAATACCACTAAGAACCACAGATCAAGGCATATTTTCAAATGCATTACGGTCATTTTACCATGGGTGAATGTGCGGTCAAAGCAGACTTTGGTGTTCCATTCATTTGCATTTAAACACATGTGAATAAGGAGGTAGAAGTCACATCTTTCACTGTGTATCAACAAGATTTAAGAATGTTTACCTGTAGATTTATACTTTTGTATATAAAAGGCGCTCGACCAATAGAAAAGTCACACAGATTGGCTCCACGCAAAGAATAAGTGAAAGTGAAAGGAGATGATATGTTTTATGTATTATATTTTATATAATTTAATTTAAAATGTATTTTATAATGCCTTTTTTTATATTATATCTAACTTTGAGGCTTTTCCACAAGGATGGGAGAGAACACACTGATGACCGCAGTGGTTTGGCCAGAGGCACGGTTGGATGGAGGTGCAGGTTTCCTGGCTACGATACAGACCAGGAACAGGTTCATGAGTATTAATCTGGCAGCTCTACGAAGAGATCTGAACACATTTCTGAAGGATGAAAGCCAGTTTGGCAGCAGAGCTTTGATTACGGTCAAAATGACAGATGCACTCAGAGGTCAAAAAGTGAATGTTTTTCACTTTTCTTTTTCAGAATATCACCCCCTTACAAACACATGCTTCAGTTTTATTGAAATAATACTCCAAGTTAAATACAAGCTATTAACAGTTGTATACAGTACAACAGTAGTATAAGTGTAGCAACAGTGTAGCAAACAAAAGTAAACAGATGAAAAATGAAGCTAGTGTAATAGACACAGTTGTGCTCATAAGTTTACATACCCCTTGCAGAATATGTAAATCGTTTTGCATATTCTGCAAGGGGTATGTAAACTTATGAGCACAACTGTGTCTATTACACTAGCTTCATTTTTCATCTGTTAACTCACATAGAGTGGGCAAGAAATGTAAATGTGTGTGGGTCAATGAAAAAAAGGGGTGTTTGCATTGAAGAAAAAGGAAAATATATATATATATTTTTATTTTTATTATTATTATTATATAGTTCATAAATGTACTTAGCATGTTGCTTTTATAGGGTTTTGAAAAAAATTCTATACTATTCTCAAGAAATGAAATTTCAATGACTCTGTCATGTGGTAACACTTTTTTATATGACATTTTTTATGCTGCGAATATATGGGAGTGTACACATCTGAATCATTTACAAAAACATTATATAAACGAAATATAAAAACATAATACATTTTTCAAAGTAAAAAGGTCGAATTACCTGATATTTTTTGGAGAGACGCACCACATGAGTTTGTTGAAAAATAGCATTTTTTTCATCTATTTTTGTACTGTACCAAAAAAAAACTGAAAAAAACTGTATTGACCCGTTCATATATTAATTGTCAGTAGTCAAGTAAAATGTATTCATACAGTGCATTTCACAATACACAGTTTCACAGTAGCTTTACAGAAAATCATCATGTTTATAAAATTATAATAAACTTTTTTGCTTTATTGGTAAAGTTATATTTTGTCGCAAATCAATAAAAAACACAAAGCAACAGTGAAGGCATTATAAGAAATATAGAATTAGATGAAGCTCCCATCAGCATTTGACTTAAACTGCCTTCGTCTCCTAAAACAATACTTAGTAAAATATGTTCGTTCATGACTATTAGGCATTCAAAAGGGACAGAAGTGTGAAATTTGGCCCACAAACACCAAAACATTTTTGAGGATATCCTAACGTCAACACTGCACGTGATGCTGTAAAAACGTGATCCCTCTGAGAGAGACACCAATCAGACACAGATGTTCTCGCATATGACCTCATATATATGCATTTTCTTTCTCACCATCCCGCCATCATCTCAAACACTTTGGGTCGCCCCACCTCCACACCCATCAGAGCAAGCGTCTTTCTCTAAACAACCGGTCGTGATTAGCTTTCATTCTCTGCCAGATGCTTTTCACAAGAACAAACCAAAGCAGTTAACAGGTCCATTTCCGTACCTGCTTGTAATGTGGAATGGGACACTTCCGATTCTGGGAATAATAGAGGGGAGTGATTTGCTCTTGGACCTGAGCCGCCTTTCCAGGCGCTAACTACCAATCATTTGAAAAAGTCACTGCAAATCCTTCCGAGAGGCGATCTGCAAAGGAAGGGTGGATGTTGACAATCCGTGTCCTGTCCTCTCCGCCAGCTCTCTCCCACTCTGTCTGTCTCTCTCAGCTTACAGCAAGCAATTCCAGTGTTCCCGCTCTATTCCCAAACCAGAGTCTTCCAGCAGTGACTCACTGGAGAGATTCCTCTGCATTCAAATCTGTTTCCTATAAATTAGTCTCTGTTATCAGAACATGTCTCACGCTATGGGCTGATCTTGTGCCTTACTTACAAGCAGATGAATGTAGTTGAGCTGTTTCCTACTATCATGAGTTTCCTACAAAAATGCCAAATTGTGGCTGCTCTCATCTTACAGGTGTTGTTCAAACATCACAGGAAGGTGAAGTGCACTGTGACATTTAATAATTACCAAAAGTATACAGTGGGTACGGAAAGTATTCAGACCCCCTTACATT
>NW_015505712.1:211839-212647 GCF_001515645.1 Sinocyclocheilus grahami | reverse complement strand
TTGCATATTCTGCAAGGGGTATGTAAACTTATGAGCACAACTGTAATTGGGGGGAGGGGGGGGGATTAATTTCTAACTTAAGTAACGAGGAAATAATGAAAGAATTTTAGTTTTGGGGTGAACTATCCCTTGAAAATCTCTCCTACTGTAATATACTCTGACGAACTCTCATAAACACAAAGGAGAGCTGTAGTGAATGTCAAGATTTTCAGTGAATACTAACAAATTTAATCTGTTTCACTGGCTTTTACAGTGCTTTTATGTCCTTTCTGAAATTTTGTTTATTGCAAAATTGTGTTCATTGCTATTTCACGGAAAAAGAACATTAAAAACAGAGTTCAAAATGTCCCTTTTTGTGTTTCACAGTTCACAACTTCACACACACACAAAAAGACATATAAGTTTGAAACAATGTGATGGTAAAATAGATTAACTGTTTACAGCTTGTATTTAACCCACAACATTCCTTAAAGGACATTATTTACTTGAGCTGAGGCATAAGAGCTCAGAAGCAAAGAACTGTGTCACATATGGCTTAACTTGAGGCTGCGCGTGTGGTAGGAGAAAATTAGCGTGTCCAACAGGAGGTCCAGAGACCACAAATGTGGACAAAGCCACGGAAATCATGTTGATAATGAAGAGCATCATTTGAAGGGGACATACAGCAGATTAATGCAGAAGAAGAAACACATAATAAAGTATTAGAGAGTGTCAAAGAAAAACAGACATAACAGACAGAAGCAAGTGCCCCAAACATAAGGTAAGATTTAACTTCAGACTCTCATAACAATTCAGCAACTCTCTACTG
>NW_015505712.1:206967-208246 GCF_001515645.1 Sinocyclocheilus grahami | reverse complement strand
TGAGAACACGACAAGAAAAGTTACTGGCTTCATGAAAAATTTAATCTTTTTTGTTTTTGTGTTTCTGTAAAAAAAATCAATTTCGGTGCATCACTAGTAATATGTAACTATAATTGATATTATACAAATATGCAATTTGTTTGCAGATTGTCAACCAGCTTTTTGTATAGTTACAATTTTGGAAGTACAAGTAAATGAACAAAGTGTACTCGTTCTCCATGTTACATGTCATGTGCATCATCCAGTGGACTTTTGACAGCTCCAGGGCTTTTGTTATAATTACAAATTAAACTTCTGCATTTTTTTAATTCCTGCCCACAGACAGTTGGATCAACAGAGGCTCAGCACCAAAACCAAAAGTGCATTATGGATGTTGAAGTTTTTGGATGTTTTAAGTTTTTGGCAAAAGGGAATGCCATAGGCCTTTGTCTGTTTTCTTGAGTCATGTAGCAACATTTTCAAAAATCTTTTCAAGTTTTATTAAAAGTCCATCTTGTTAGCTGTGAATTCCCCCTTTAAAGGAATAGATCACCCCCAAAAAATGTTACATTTTACTGAAAATGCACATACCCTCAGGCCAAGATGTAGATGTGCTCTTCATGCAAATGTATCTTCATCACAAAAGATTTGCAAAAAAATTGCAATACATCACTTGCACACCAATGGATCCTCGGCATTGAATGTGTGCCATTGGAATCACAGTTCAAACAGCTGATACAAATATCAATCACAATAATCCACAAGTAATCCACATGACTCCAGTCAATCGATTAATGTCTTGTGAAGTGAAAAGCTGTGTTTTATATAAACAAATGCATCAAGACGTTTTAAACTGTAAACCATTGCTTCTGACTAAAATAAAAAAATATATACAGTATATATACAAAGAAAAATAAACGTCCTCCCACTGGGAACCCACTGATCCGCACATTTTGTATATCTCTCTTGGTGTGTTAAATAAGGAAGACATACAAAATGTGCAGAGTAGTGGATCCTCAGGACTGGAGTTGAGAACCACTGCTCCATCCATAATATTGCTTTCTCCAGGGAAAAATTCATCTTGTCTGAATCAGAAGAGAAACATGCAGATTAAGCACAGTTACAAGTTACAACAGTACAAAACAGCTGTAATAAAGCTTGGGACACATCAAGCTGACGGTCGACTGTCGGGCAATGTTTCGGTGTGTGATGCCGTCAGCTGTTTTTTTGGCCGATTCTGCACGTCGAATCAGCAGCGGAGCTCGTCGGCGAGAAAGAGAACTCCAATTGGTTATTCAGT
>NW_015505712.1:204902-205396 GCF_001515645.1 Sinocyclocheilus grahami | reverse complement strand
CTTTGGATAAAAGCGTCTGCTAAATGAATAAATTATTAATTATTATTATTACTACATACCTTCTATGTAGATACCAGAGAACAATTTAAAATATTGTATCAATGCATTCTATGGCACCTTTAACCATTTGAAATGAAAATATGGAAACGATATCATCATTTATAATTGAAACTGCTGTGAAACAAAAAATGAGATGTTAGGTAGAATGTTTAATGTCAGAATGTTTAATGTCAGAAAAAAAGGACAAAACAACTACCTATTTTGTTTTTATCAGCTGTTGACTCATTGTGACAATACCCATTCACTGTAGACCATCCATTGGGGATGCAAGTGATGTAATGCTAAACTTCTCTAAATCTGCTCCGATGAAGAAACAAACTCGTGTGTATCTTGGATGGGCTGAGGGTGAGTAAATTTTAACTTTCAAATCAAATTTTAACTTTTTAAATGTGAACTATTCCTTTAATATGGAGACTAAATGATAAACAAAGGGC
>NW_015505712.1:202579-202899 GCF_001515645.1 Sinocyclocheilus grahami | reverse complement strand
TTTAAGGGGGTCTGAATACTTTCCGTACCCACTGTATGTCTGTTACTTGCTCCAAAATCAATATACACCAGTATACACAAATGCAGTTAATTTTAAAACAACAACAAAAAACATTTTCAGTTAAAGCTGAAATAATTCTGAGGGGGTGAAATCATTGACTGAAACTGATGTTTAATTATCGCTTCTGAGATGATACATTTTGTGAAAATAATGTGAAAACTCGAGAGGTGGCTCGCTGTCAAATTTCTTTACTATGGCTGGTTTAGTTTTTCACTTGAGAACACGACAAGAAAAGTTACTGGCTTCATGAAAAATTTAAT
>NW_015505712.1:200377-200737 GCF_001515645.1 Sinocyclocheilus grahami | reverse complement strand
CTTAACGCTGCTTGCTCTGTATATCCACACTTCTAGCTCTTCTGGTTTCCCTGTTTGAATGCAGAATACAGACTACTGCCAGCTGCTGGTATGGGAAAGTCATATGCAAGAGCAGAGTGTACATGCTAGTTGGCCGTCGGCTGAAGTTTGTCCAGTGTGTTCTAGTGCAAATGTTTTGCCCCAACGCAGGTGATGGAAGACAACATGAGGCGACGCCATAGTCGATTTTTCTCAGCATTAGTTCTTTGGTGTCAGTTTTGTGTGTCCCTACCTAAATATGTTGGTGGATTTTGTTGTGAGAGGACCACAGGGGTTGGCTTTTTCACTGGAGGAAGCATTATTATGGATTATGGACTGGTA
>NW_015505712.1:197882-199317 GCF_001515645.1 Sinocyclocheilus grahami | reverse complement strand
GTGAACTATTCCTTTAATATGGAGACTAAATGATAAACAAAGGGCAACATAAAACCTCAATCTTGCAGTACATTAGCACTGGATCATGAGAGGCGCTGTGAGCTAGTGTGTTCATATGCAATCTGTGATTCTTTTAGAACCCTTCCTACACTGACTCTCATAAATTTGTGTTAAACCTGGGTGAATTAATTCATTCAATTACTCACAAAAAGACAATTGTTTGGTGCCACCTATACTTTTTGTGAATGATTTAAAAGATTCAAATCACTCTACGACTGCGAGTAGTACAACATCTGTCTGCTCATGTGACTGGGTTACAGGACAATGTTTCTAAGGTGCTGGGATCTATCACAGCTCCCTGGGAGAAATTTTCAACTCTCACCCTGCATGCCCCACAGGAAGTCTGACTGGGCCTGCAGCCATGTGACTCTGCCAGGGAGCCTGTCACGAAAACTATGTCACCCTGAAAAACCGGTACCCCCCTTTTCCTGTAAAGCCGCTGTTGCCGTAGAAGAGCCCGCTGGTTTGCGTGGCTGTGGTAAAGAGATCCAGACGAGTCATCTGTGTCAACCACTGCAGTGAGAGGAATTGTTGTAGAATGGGCTACTATTCTATAGGGAATATGTTGTGAAAGAAGATTATAAATACAAGTGTGCTGTACTGTGATGAATGTATGCTTGCATGGATGCATATTCCTGCATGTGTGTTTTAGTAAAAGAGTCTTTCCCACGGCGCCGTTTCAAGTTCTGCTTGTTTTGCCTTGCTGGTTCAATCACTACTGGGGCAGCGTGTTAATTCTCTGCAACTGGGGTAATTTCTCTTCCTGGGGTGTGACAGTGAGCGTTTGCTGCCACCACAATTCCTCACAACTGTTACCACTTGGCCCTAAAGCAGAACAGAGTTTAGGGGCCTGTCTCTGCCAACAACAACATACAATATTGGCATCTCACTCTTCCCACATGGACCACACTCTCCATTTGATGATATAATGCAGGCAATTACAATATTTACAAGAAATTGTGCTTCATCGTGGAATGCCTCACATCCCGTTTCCTCACTGTTTTATCCTTGATGTAAACACTCTCTCAGAGTTAGGATTAGTTGGACTGTACTTCATGTTGAGAGTTTACGAGTTTATAAACGGACGCTAAGCCGAAAAAGGCTTGCTGAGTTTTGGCCAGTAAGAAAATACACACTTGAGTTTAGCTTGAAGGAACTAAGAAAAGATGTTTGTGTGATTTTGACACAAGCAATGAAATGATAACAAACACATTTAGATCTCCTCTGAAGGGTCATAAAACAATAAAATAAGCTTTATGTCTATGTATGTACAATCTACATGGTCATTTATAACCATAATCCAAAACATCAACATCTAACCTCTTTTTATGTGGGTCAGTGACAAATAAGAGTTTCCAAGACAAAAAAAAAAAAA
>NW_015505712.1:196705-197872 GCF_001515645.1 Sinocyclocheilus grahami | reverse complement strand
ATATGGGCACCAGAGCAGATGATGGGCGGGTGATTTAGTGATTCTCAAAGGAAGAGCTCTCTTTTAAAGGTGGGACTTCAAAGTCAGATCACAAATGGAAACCGTGTTGTCGTGTGAAGACAGGGCATTTTAGCGGTCAAATGAGCAGAAAACTGAATAGGTTAGTGTAGATTTACTGAAATAAAGGTCAGAAATCTAGGAAACAAATCCATCAGTCAGATTTGAGCAACCAATCAGTGGTCAGCCAAAGAAAAATCGGTGCGTTATGATGGTTGCTGCTAATTGAAGTTAGACAAAATGTTGTAAAATGCACAAAAGCATTCCTCAAACGTGCTGAAGTTTGATGTCTGAACTTCAAAAGCATGTGTTCCAGATTTTTGCTCAACCCAAGTGAAGGGAGGTACTGGCAACGCAGTTGGACATGATCAGTATTTTGTGATGCAATAAACCCATGACTCACAAACTCATAAAACATAGGAAGAAAACAATCTCTCTCTCAAAAATCTCCTTAAAACGTTTCCCAGAAAATGAGAGCGGGATTGCTGAACCAAGAGCTTGAGGTACCAAGGCAGAAGAAGCCAGAGTTTCCTCTACACACACAAACACACACATATCATACTAAGCGGCTCTCGTTTGTACCACAGCAGGATGTTGCGGTTGCCAGGTTCAGCTCAAAGCCTCAACGCCAGGTAACACCGAACAATGAGAGCATAATTAGAATGAGGGTACCAGCTGCGCAAAACAAGAACGTGGATGAATATAAGCACACCATGTCGGGATCTGGCAACCAGTGGTGAGTGTTGACATCCACACAGGCTTAATGCAAAACAGAGGTCATATTTCAACATATTTTCATGACAACTCTAGTGATTCGCAGGTTAAATGACTGACACCTCGGTGTACCTCAGTGTTATTCAATGCTTCCCCCGCACCTGTGTTCTAAGTGAAACCGATTTATAATAATGACCACAGGATTTTAATTAGCGTGAATGTGAGACCAGGTGAACCACAGTCAAGGGCTAGCTCGCCAACAGAAACGCTGACTTCAAGACTACGTAAATTGAACAGTTCTTTTATGTACTGCTCCTATAGGGAAAGCACAGTTTATATCTGTAAAAGATTCCTTCTTTCCTTTTTGCTTTTACAGGTGCACATGTATTTTTTTTT
>NW_015505712.1:86133-196695 GCF_001515645.1 Sinocyclocheilus grahami | reverse complement strand
TTGTAACACTCCAAAGAGAAAGTAAAATTTGAAATTGCATCATACGACCCCCTTTAATCACTTCAAGAAAATCCTTAAGATATTATTCACCAATAATGAATTAATAAGTCATAAATATCATTATGTTTTTGGGGAGTCACATCAAAATATATTTTACAACCTGAACTAACTTGAAAGGTCAAATTGAAAAAGTCCAATTATCTGAAATTTTAGGAAACTTATTGAACTTGTCACAGTCGTGAGGGCCTTAAGGGTCTTCATGATGTGATTTTTCCCCCACTGTATGCTTATAGAGGTTGGTTCCACCATATGACATGTTTATAATTTTTTTTTAATTATAATTTTTTTTAATTGCAGCTGTACCATTTAGTTTTTCTAAGAAATAACAATAAAAAAATGAACAAACACCAAACTAAATATGGTTTTATTTTCTATGTAATTATGCTTTTTCCCATTCATGGTTCAGGACATGATATATTTATCTTATGGCCAATTAAAATGTATTCTAATATTTCATCATGGAAGAGGTGTATTTAAGTCATGATATGAATGACTTCCATTTTTTATGTATTTTTGAATAATGATGCTTTATGTACAGAGCCTTTAATAAATATTACATCGTGTTTAATCCCAGATCCTTTTAACTTGATTAGAAGACCAGAAAAGCTTATTCTATCTGGATCAGTTTTCATATGCTTTAATTAACATTTTGTAGATTTTTTTTTTTTTAAATTGTATTCCTTTTTTTTATTATTTTTAATTGAAAAATAATATTTTTCACTCAGCCAAGCCTATAGTGACAATACAGAAACTCTGACACCGTTGTTCCAAATGCGGTTTACTCTGTGATGTTGCAGATGCTATTAATAAGCGTCAAGAAGACCATTTTCATATACTACACAATCCAAGTTTTAAAGGATGTGTGAATCACAACAAAAACACTACTCATGAATCCAGCATTCTATTCAGAGGAGATGGGAAATGCTGCCTCGAGAGCAGAAATTGAACACAATGAAGCATTCACATTAAAAATGAAATAAAGGTGTTAAAGGAAGGGTCGAGATGAAAAATTTTGTGGATTTTCTGTTAGGAGAAAAAATGTCTGTGTGGAAAATATATGTGACATCAACAACCCTAACCCCTAAAGTTGGTCAAAGCACTGTTAGGAGATTGATAGAGCCTTTAGTCAATGAGCTTGACAAAGAGGTAATGGCCTTCAACAGTTATTAGTGTGTGTTCATAAATACAGCTGAATACTGACACTACCTAAGACGTGAAAGGAGAAAAGAAAGAGAAAGAGTGAGACAGACACATCGCACATGTGTACAAATTAGTCTCGCCACTGGATGGGGTTCACTTGAGCCCTCTAAATCAGGCGGGTTTGTGCTCTTCACCATTCCACCTGAAGATTCATTGTATGATCGCCAGCAAACCACGGTCTCTCAAAAGAGGGCTGGGGTTATGAGGGCCCTCTACGGCTGCCCTCGGCGATGACAGTGTCAGGTGGGTTACGGTGTTGCCGTTGGCAAGAGAGGCCGGTTTGAACAGCTGTGCTAACAGAACGCAATGTCAGCCAAAGATGGAGGTACTATAAAAGGAGGATGAAAGACAACATTGGTTCCTTTGTGCTGTTCTGGCATCATAAAGTGTAAAATCAATTCTTCCACCTATATAATTAGTGAGGTGGGACTGTCCCACAAAGAGCCAATGTAGCGTGTTGCAAACTGTCCACAAGCTAGATGCAAGCTACTGTAGAAGAACTGTGGCATAAAAAAGTGACGTTAGCCATAACATCTGCACCTTGGATATCATCAAAATTGACAGAGCTTGCATGTAATAAGGTGGAAATATAATAGAGTGGTAGTCATAAACTGTGGTTGGTTTTGGAAAAGAACTAAGGGGAACTAAGCATTGGGACAGGATTGATTTCGCGCTGCACATAGCTCATTCCGAGTATCCCTTAATTCAAATCCACCAGTGCGAGCTGCCGAGTTGTTAATTATACTGCTTGCAGACCTTCAGCACAGATCAAAATACCCATGTTTCACACTTCTCTGCCTTGATACAACAACAGTAAGGCTGTTGACAAATGTTCGATGTTTGTCAAGAGTATAAACACTGGTTGTACACCTCTCATCAGATGCTTTGTGGTAGTAACAAATGAAATCAGGTCATATGTACTCACTCAAAACTGTTTGATTTTATTTTGTGAAGCACATAAGGAGAACATTTACAGAATGTTCATGATGGTCTTTACCATGCAAAGTAAATGTGGGTGCACACTGTCAAGCTGTAGCTTCATAACATTAAGGTTGAACCAATAATGTCAAATGGAATATTTTTATAATGTCCTTATACCTTTCTGTGCCTTGAACGTGCATTGCTGTCTAAATGCAGGGTCAAAAAGCTCTCAGATTTCATCAAAAATATTTTAATTTGTGCTCCGAAAATGAACGAAGGTCTTACGGGTTTGAGGGTGAGTAATTAATGACAGAATTTTCATTTTTGGGTGAAGTATCTCTTTAAAAAAATGATAACAAAGCATCATTAAAGGATCATAAAAGTTGTTCATATGACTGATGTGCTACATTCCGATTACAGGTATCAGACAGTATCAGGAACAGACTGAAATCAACTCATTACTGTTTTAAAATCTTCTCCACTATAGCTTTTAGATTGTATTTCTGTATATTCAAATATGATGTCAGGTTTGACATCAAATATGCCAATCGACAATGCTTCTGACATGTTCATGTGGGTTTGAAATGGCATGAGGGTGAGTAAAGTTTGACAAAAGTTTCATTTTTGCCTTTTCATGAGGCAATGACACATTAGGACATGACTCTTCTAGTCTCTCCCTTTCTGAGCTTCACAATCATAAGTGCTCCACCAAAGAGGGCTCAAAGCTGCAACCTAGTTAGCAGGTCTGTATACACTAAGGCTGTGTCCAACATCACTCCCTTTAAAATTAAATTTGAAGTGACAGCCATTTGTAGTGCTGCCTGAAACCATAGAGGATATTATCAAGTGCACTTATTCAATCCCATACTGCACCTTGATAAGGAGTCTACAATTTAACGTCTAGCTACTAAAATACCTGTGGCACAGTGCCAAAATTCATAACTCACCAGAAAATGGTGTCCACAGTACTTCTGGCACACTCAGTGTCCAAATTAGCTCACTGGTGTTCATTTACTTCTCGTACTACATTAGAGGAATAATGCAAGGAATAGTGAATAAGGCTATTGTGGGAGACTTCGGATACAGCTTTCACAATACCAACTTTCTCTTCATAAAGAGCCCTTAAACACAGTATTAAAGGAGGAGTTCACACAAAAATAAATATGAATTGCTAATTTATTTTCCGCACTGTAAGGCCATCCAAGATGTTGATGATTCAAGTCACTTACTTTCTTTAGTAAAAGTTGATTTTTTTAAAATATATATAAAAAATAACCCTTGATTCTTGGTGATTCGTAAAATGCAAGTCAATGAGTGTGGCATATTAAAGGGTTAGTTCACCCAAAAATGAAAATTAGCCCATAAATTACTTACCCTCAAGTCATCCTAGGTGTATATGACTTTCTTCTTTCAGACGAATCCAGTCGGAGTTATATAAAAAATTGTCTTTGATCTTTCAAGCTGTTTCATGGCACTCAGCGGGTGTTGCATGTTTCAGTCCAAGACAAGTTAAATAAAAAGCACCCATCCATAAAAATAAAAAAAAGTCTCTCACACGGCTCCGGGGGGTGAACAAAGGCCTTCTGTAGCGAATCGATGTGTTTTTGTAAGAAAAATATCCATAATCAAAACGTAATAATAACTTTAATGTAGCTTGTGCTCCCTGTTGTAAAGGGAAGCAGTTCCGAAAGTCATATAACACCTAGGATGACTTGAGGGCAAGGAATTTATGGGCTAATTTTCATTTTTGGGTGAACTAACCCTTTGAGGTCTTATGAAGCGAAGCAATCAGTCACAACATTATTACTTGTAATCCATAGCCTCAAGCAAACAGTCCTGTGAATATTTCATGATAGTCCAGATCTCAAGCTTTCTATCACATAATGATTTATACGTGGTAGCAAACTGAGGTCATTGTTCCTTACAACAGAGAGGGAGGACATGTGTGCTGACCAAACGCCTTCAACAGCAGTTTAACATCCTTCAATGTCACACCCTACCACATTCCCTCTCTCCTTTTGGTTTCAGAAATACTTCTCTCAATCTGCTTTCTGTATGGAAACGGTGGAAAAAGATCATCTTCAGATCATCCTCTAAACCTCTAACACCTCACACAGGCAGTGACGAACAAACAGCCAGCAAGTCACCTACTCAATCATTTACCAATGAAGTCATTTTTAAGACAACGCTGATACTAGACTGCATTGGATTACAGTGCTTTGGTGGGATGTGCAATGAGAAACTAGGCTTTGCTTTTGGATAGGGATGCACCGAATGTTCGGCAACTGAAATTATTCGGCCGAAAATAGTAAAAAATAGCAGAATAAGTGAAAAGACCGAATAAATTGTACCAAACAATGGTGCGATCAAATAGAGGGGCGCACTAATGCAGCAAACATGTCGGCAGTTTGGAAACATTTAAAAGCTGTCCGAGAAACACGCAAAAATCATTCCAAGCACCGACAGCGAGAGACTGTTTAGTACTGCATATCATGTCTCTGATGAGAAGTGGAAAGGGTGGTTGTTGCTGGTTACTGTATGATGACTCGCGGCACCAGTGTTCAAAGTCCAAAGCGCGAGGAAAATCTGCACTGAAATAGTGTTGCTCGTCAGTTGCTCAGTAACATTTGTATGAATTTTTACAAGGCATGTGACAATGCGATACGTGCAACAAACGTCTTCCCAAATTCGTAATGAAAATCTTAAATTGTTAGGATAGGACAATATTTCAATATTCAACTATTTGAAAATCTGGAATCTGAGGGTGCAAAAAAAAAAATCTAAATAATGAGAAAATCGCCTTTAAAGTTGTCTAAATGAAGTCCTTAGCATTGCATATTATTAATCAAAAATTAAGTTTTTATATATTTATGGAAGGAAATTTACAAAATATCTTCATTGAACATGATCTTTACTTAATATCCTAATGATTTTTGGCATTAAAGGAAAATCGATAATTTTGACCCATACAATTGGCTATTGCTACAAATATACCCGTGCAACTTATGACTGGTTTTGTGGTCCAGGGTCACATATAAAATTATTTGAAAATAGCTATTCTATGTTTTTAATTCATGAATTAAAACTCATTTTTATATTTTTGTGGGACACCGTTTTTAAAAAATGTATTTTAAACGTTTTTTCAAGACCATATACAACCAATACAAATGCAAATATTACATTTTAGGAACCTGGCAATTTAAACTACTTTTAAAAAATGTGTTCCTTTCTGTTATGGTGGACATTTGTAATTGTCATTAACCCCTGTTCTGCTTCTCTTCCAGAAACCTGAATATTATTTCTGCTCCATCTTGATCTTATACATGGCTAAAGTTATCTGACCCCAAATACAGACCCCACACTCTTAAAAATGCTGGGTTAAATACAACCAAGTGCTGGGTAAAATATGGACAAACCCAGCAATCGGGTTGTTTTGACCCAGCATAGACAGGCTAAGAACTACTATAACAAGAGCCTGAAATCTATCGAATGCCAATCCTGCCATAATTAGAAATAAATAAATAAACGTACAAAGAAATGTAAAAAAGCAAAAAATAAATAAATAAATATAAATAAATATACAAAGAAAAGTAAAAAAGCAAAAATAAATCATTTATAATTTTATTTCCTTATTTATGTATTTTTTCATTTTTTTCCACATTTTTTTTTACATTTTTTTATTTATACATTTATTTATTTCCACTTTTATTTATTTTCACATTTATGTATTAACGCATTTATTTATTTTTTTCTTTATTTCCACATTTATTTTTACATTTTTTTATTTATACATTTATTTATTTCCACTTTTATTTATTTTCACATTTATGTATTAACGCATTTTTTTTTTTTTCTTTATTTCCACATTTATTTTTTTGTACATTTATTTCTTTTCACATTTATTTATTTCTACATTTCTTTGTCCGTAGGGTAATGAGGAGGGCGTGCTTTACCCCAGGAATAGCAATCGAGCCAGAGTAGGCGAGGGGTAAGCTTTGAGGCCACAGTGACACCTTGTGGTGCCCAAACGGAGTACAAGAAGTGTAGCCTACATGACATGCCTGTTGATAGTGTGGGATGAATGACTTGGGCAATATGGCCAAAATCTTATATTATGGGTTATTATTTCAGTTTCACGTGGGGGGTTGTTTCGGCTGGGAAGCGTGCAATCTGTGATCGCGTGCATTTGCTGAAGCTCGCAAAAGCGTGCAATCGCTTTCTTATGCGCGCTGTTTTTTAGGTTTCACTTTCATCGCATACAACGCATGTTTGATTTACTGAAATAAATGAACTTTTCCACGACATTCTAATTTATTGAGATGCACCTGTATAATTACTAGTGGATGTGCTATACTTTTATTATTTAGAATTTGACCAATAATCTGTGATTTATGTATTTGTTTGTCAAGCGTGTTCTCTCATCACCGCTGCTGCGTGAATATGACGAGAAAAATCTGGGATTAAAGTCCAAAACTTGACTTGAAATAACCTAACAAATCAATCGGGGCTAAAGCGGTTCCATAAATGACAAATTAAGTTCACACAATCTCACTAATTTGTGCACGCTTATTCTTAAACAGCCCGTAATGTAGATCATGGATCAAATGATGGCAAACAGCGATATTAGTGCTGTT
Organism: Sinocyclocheilus grahami; assembly: GCF_001515645.1. Classification (NCBI taxonomy): domain Eukaryota; kingdom Metazoa; phylum Chordata; class Actinopteri; order Cypriniformes; family Cyprinidae; genus Sinocyclocheilus; species Sinocyclocheilus grahami. Next base: position 189,880 of record NW_015505712.1, on the reverse strand, counting down.
TAATGCATTTGAGACGTTGTGTTTTCCTCAGTGCATAACTGACATGTCACAGGTATATTTTTCATCTGTAAATGTTAGAAAGTCATGCAAATATATCCATTTTGCTGTCAGGAGTGGGCGAGGCTTACGCGAGTGAATGAGCGCAGCTGCGCGCATGCGTGCTAAACAGACGGCGTGCAATCGACAGGAGCGCAATAATTCTGAGTAAAAGTTATACATGACTTGTCTTAAAAGGACTTTTGTATAACGTTGGCCGGCCGCATATCACGTTATTAGCCTTATCAGAGCCGTTGAAAACGGAGATTCACACTAAATTAAACCAAATAACCTAATCCACACATAAGATAAAATCAACAAATGCATGGAGTATTCGATGAAGCCCGTGTGGATTACTGTAGCCTATAGAGATTTTCCCGAAGGAAATTAACAAATCTTGCACATTTTTCCGACTTTGAAGCATAGGCTACTGGCACATAACACGTGCGATCGCCTAAATATGATTTTACAGTGTATGATCGCCTGATAATAAAAACTGTTCAAACACAGCTAGTTTTATCCAGGCCCGGTTCCAGAAATAGGCTACTAAGTGTGCTTCAGAAATCAGTGAGTGTATTCTATAGCCTCAATGCACATACATTTTAATGTATATTTTTGTCCCAGACCTAACCGTCACTGGGGTCTAGACAAATCGTACAAAATTGTAGTCTACGAGTGAGGTCGTACGAATTCGTACAATGAGCCACCTCGTAAAATACATACGAACTGGTCGCGAGATAGCATTGTCAAACCCCAAAACCTAAAGTACTGTTTAAATGTTATCTTTGTTCTATTTATTTGTGTTATTGCTTATAATTTGTTAATTTGTTCTTATTTACTGACTGTTCACTTGTCTTTGATGTTTGAACTTTATATTTATTAGGCTAGTAGTTTTTGTTGTGGTATCTAGAATTGTAAAACTAAATCAAAAATTTTGATATTAAAAATAGCGATAACAACACTATTTTATATTTTTGTGGCAGGGCAAGTATACATTTTGAACCACTAGCCTGACACTCACTGGTCAAGAGCACTGATTCCCTCTTTTCTTTATTAACATGACAGAGAGCAGCAGGTGTACTATATTAATATCCAAATCACAGATCTAATGTTACACATCAAAATTGAACAGTTGTTTGCTTTCACTTAAGACATACCCATTTATGCGAATACTCGACAAGCCAGATATATTTTGAAGCAATTCAGTGATGTATTTTAAGTAGCTTTCCATGCACGCAGGTGAGTCAGTCAACGCAAGTAACACATTGAGATCTTTTTTTGTGGCTTAGCCTATTGCATTTAAAAACTTTGCTCTTCCCGCACTATTTTCTCATTTATGCAAGTTCTTTTTATAAAAACCAAAATGTGCGCAAATATATTGCTTTAAAGACGTTCATTATCTGGTAAGTAAGATTATCTGGAAACATCAGACGCAATTAAGTGCTTTGCTTTCAAAGTCATACGCAACTTTTGTTAATTAATATAGCATATATCCAGAGTACTTTATTTACAACAGTAAGTTAATATGTATGATAGGCCTATTTAGTAACATTTATGCAGAATCGCTTACATCAGCATCACAATGCGTCATAAAATAATTAGACCTATATTCCACACGCCTATTTCATATAGGCTATAGCCTATTTAATTTTATTTTGGATATAGGCTATGATAATGATGCTGATGATGATAATACTAACACTACTACTAATAATAATAATAAAGAAAGGAAGAATATTAGGCTACATATTGGCCTGCATGGTATGTGCAGTATGGGTTAATATAATAATTCTTAATTCTGCATTTTCTTAAATTCAAAACAAAATAGGCCTATTAATATATTCATAATATCCATTTCTGAATATCCAAGGTTGCTATGGTCACGCAGGTTCGTGCATTAATGCTGCCTTCACGTGCTATCGGAAATTTCCTATTTCCCACTTATGAAGTCGTAATTACGAGCTTGTCGTACTCAATTGCTTTAATGTTGGAAAGAATAAAATGTAGCATACCATTGGTAGACAATCAAATAATCATTCACCGCGCTATACATGCAGTTTGCTGACAATTCTGGAATTTCGGTCAAATACATGCTTATTTCACTGCTTATAAAACATACAATATGCTTCGAACGATCTTTCATATCTAGCCTATAAATACACTACTTTAGCGACAAGACAAAGGGATGTAGTTGTTGTGAGAACAGCATTGAGAGCAGCAATGGTTGTCCCCTCCACCATGTTTAAAGTTTATGACCCGCCCAACTCGGAAACTCTGGTATCAAAATTATTTCAGAATTTTCCAGTAGTAAATATGACTTGAGAGGCCGTTCACATCCAATTTTCGATTAGGAAACTTATATGATAATTCCGATAGCACTTGAGGGCAGCATAAACACATGGCCACGAGAAATAAATGTCGTTCTCTCAACATAAGAAGTCGTGCTCCCCCGAACATGTCCCCTACCTGCCATCTTTTTGACATGAAAATATTTTTTATTTTTTTAAATAACACATTAGGCCTACATATAATTATCACAGAAACAAATCCACAGCGGCAACAAGTAGTGGTGTTTTCGGAATCAGCGTAACCTATTTGAAGGAATCAGTTGAATGGATTGAACTCACTCGTTAAGACAGTGACTTGCCGCCACCTAGTGTCTGTTTTAGTTTCATAAACGTATCATTTAATTGATTGACATATTTCTGCCTTCAAAATTTAAAACATTAATTTCATAACATTTTATGCATTTGTAGGCTAATTGCAGTGTAAATGCATTCAGTAATGATGGCTCTGATGGCTTTTGTTGACACTGATTTGATTTTTACTAGTAACAGCCCTTTTTATTTTAACTGAATTTATCGATTGGAATTAAGACCGTGGCATTCCATATTCATGATACATACATTTAATAAGTTTTTTTTTTTTTTTTTTTTAATGCCCCTGGACAACAGTTTATGGGTTTGTTTCTGATGCCGTCAATGTTGTTTTTGGAAGTTACATATGCATTCAGTAATGATGGCTCTGATGGCTTTTGTTGACACTGATTTGATTTTTACTAGTAACAGCCCTTTTTATTTTAACTGAATTTATCGATTGGAATTAAGACCGTGGCATTCCATATTCATGATACATACATTTAATAAGTTTTTTTTTTTTTTTTTTTTAAATGCCCCTGGACAACAGTTTATGGGTTTGTTTCTGATGCCGTCAATGTTGTTTTTGGAAGTTACATAAAAAAAATGCAGTTAGCTCAAAAAGCTGAGGGCACAGGACAGGCGCTGTTTGGATGAGCATGATGCTTGTATGTTCAGTGCATGGCGTGTGTGTTTCACTAGCTCCGTTCCCATGGACACATTTTGTTTGACCTAATTCTGGTTATTTCCAGCCTAAGACATGTGATTAATCCGTATCTAAAGCCGTGTCTACACCAAGAGAAGCAACTATAATCAGTTGATGCGGTGACTGTCCACACGGGAAGTGGCGCGAGGCGACAAATCTTCTACAGTAACTCATGCCTCCTTCTATTCCGAATCTTGGAATCATGCGTTGTATGCGATGAACGTGAAACCTAAAAAAACAGCGCGCATAAGAAAGGCACGCTTTCGCGAGCTTCAGCAAATGCACGCGATCACAGATTGCACGCTTCCCAGCCGAAACAACCCCCCACGTGAAACTGAAATAATAACCCGTAATATAAGATTTTGGCCATATTGCCCAAGTCATTCATCCCACACTATAAGTATAAATAAGCACTATAAATAAGGAAATAAAATTATAAATAATTATTTTTACTTTTCTTTGTATATTTCTTTATTTATTTTTGCTTTTTTACTTTTCATTGTACATTTATTTATTTATTTCTAATTATGGCAGGATTGGCATTCCATAGAAATCAGTGTGTGTTTAAAGTGTGGATGAACTAAGCATCTTCTAAACCTCCAAACTTCCTCTGGCTCTGAATGGGAACCACATGCTGCTGCATAGTACGGTTGTTACCTACTCACTCTATGGACTGCCCTGGGGCATAAGTTAACCTTCCCTCTCCTTAGTTCAGCGCCACAGATACATATTCCAAACTCATGTGGTTAACAAGTTAGCAATTAGCCCTACACTAACAGAGCTACAATTTGCTCTTGCCATCACCAACAATGACAATCATGCCAGATTGGTGTGCAGAAAGAAAATATGTTAGGAGGGAATCCTTTCACCCTTAAAAACAGGTAGGGAGGGGGGTTTACAAAGGGAACTGCCAGCTGAAATTGCAGCCTCCTCACCACATGGCAAACTCACTTTCCCATAATGTGGAGAGAGCTCCAGGGAAATATTACTGCCTGCATGAAGACGTTAAGAGAAGTTTACAGGCAGACCATACACATTCCTGCAGGCTTAGGCAACACCGCTTTAAAAGTAATACTGAAGGTTTGAGAATGTGTGTGTGAAGGAGTGATATTTTCACCCTTTTAAGAGCTCTACCATTAAAAGTCCTGAAAGCATGGCAGGTGCGGGTCAACACATCCCAGGCAAGTGAGAGTTAGCTCCACCATTAAATAATCACCTAAAAGGTTCACTCTAAAATTAGATTCCATATATCCCCATATAGACCCCATTGACTGCAAGGAGTTTAACCGCTCCATAGATTCGAGGACAAGCCTGATACTCATACAATGCCCCACATCTGCACATTCTATTGGGTTTGATTTGTTTTGTACACTAATATTACTAAAAAAGTGAAATTAGATCAACTCCTTGATCTGCCATTTCTTTCATCTTACATATTTTTATTATTTAATCAAATATCTCATTAGTTTGCATTTTTCCCTTGCCAAAATCTACAAATGAGTGTAAGCAACAAAACCTGGCAATGCCAGACAATCTGGTTGTCATTGTTTGAGCATTGACTGGAATCAGCATGGACATCTGGATACGATCTAAAGTTACAAGGGGGGACTCCGATAACCTGATAGCATCTAATCCACAGGAAAGGTAAGGCGGTAAGGAAGAAGATTATATTTCTTTACTTTCATTCCCACTATTGAGCTTTTCACACTATTGTTAAACATGGGCCAACCTAACCTTGGGCAAACATAATCTTGGATTGTCTCATTTCATACTGTTCCTACATTATCAAGGATTAAGGTGTGGTAATTTTAGTGAAATTTTGTGGGTCCACTATCCATTGTTAATAGTGAAGCAGTGCATGAACCACAGTTCATACCGAAGTCACTTTCAAACCAAGTAGCTTTCTGTTGGTCAACATAGTGAATTTGCGTGACCAACTTCAACCTGTTGATGTTTCACCTTCACATGAAATTCTAAATGTGTGGAATCCTACTAAAATGATTTCACCTACAAAAATTTGGTGTGCAACAATAAATGTGACCTTCATTCAAGTGTCAGGATTACACACCGGACATCTGTGTTAATGTTCTTATTTGCGTATTTAAGAGGTCAACATCTTTGATTGGATGAATGCAGAACAGGCAAGCAATTCGTTTCAATAACAGCTTGTCCATCTGTGAGAATGTCGACATGCAGCAAAAAACAAATAACAAGTCTCTTCTTTATTCAAGTTTGCACTTGCCATCACTGTTTGACATTTTTAATTTCGCCACAGATGTTAAAATTAAACATTGCATGTGAACGTTTCTGTGATCGTACAAAGAACATGAATATTTAATGAGACAAGAACTTTTTATTTTATGATTAATTGTCAGTTGCTAAAAATGTCTCCTAGAACTGAACTTAATCGTTAGGACTGTTACCAGGTTCATAACCAAAGGTTAAAAGTGTTGCTAACCTGGTACAAAAAGGAAGTTTTGCTTAATGCAGTGCTAAAAATTGGTTTAAAAAGATGGTAACCCAGGGTTAAAGACATGTGCGATTTGCGGTCAACAAACATGTCCCATTCATATTCATACAACAAACTCTACTTAATTAGTAAAATTTTACTAGTGCATATTATCAGTGTCTCTCATTTCACAGTCACAAAATCAAAAGATAGAGATACATGAGGTAGCAATCTGATTCTGGATCCACATAGCCTGTGGTATTAATCAATCTTATACAGAAAGATCTATTGCAGCGGATGAAATGGAACAAAGAAAAGAACACAAGAAAGTATAAAGTTCTACTCTAAAACTCTTTAAAAACAACTAAACTCAATTACAGCTTCACATGTAAGAAGAGTGTACATTCTCTTCCAGCTAATGAGACCTTACTGATAGATAATGTGCTTTTTGAATGCTGTGGACTACCATTAAAGTTTCATTACATGGCATCTCAATTTTAATGCGCTAAATTCTTCTGTGTTGTGAAAACACTATGTACTCAATCTGTCGTCTCCTCCGATACGCTGTAGAAAATTATCGAGTTGTGCATCTCGCCATCATTCATAACACATGAGCGCACTGACATCAATTCACGTCTGTAAATGTAACTTCCTGCCTTTTCAAAACAAAGACATTCGTTCAGACCCAAAGCGTATTTCTCTCAAAACAAATCTGTCTCGTGTTTTGACATGCGAAAAGTATCTAGAATGCCGCGAGAGGTGTAAAACATTCACCGCTCATCTTGGTCACACAGTTTGCAGAGCTCTAGATCACTTCTTCCTGTCGTCTGGGAATTCCTGCCACCGATGTTTAATGTGGGGCCATGTAGCTAACGACTGTCACAAGCACACATTCATTCCAGATGTATCACGCCATACACTCACTACTTTACATTGTAGCAAAGTGTCCTTTCTTCAGTGTTGTCACATGAAAAGATATAATAAAATATTTACAAAAATGTGAGGGGTGTACTCACTTCTGTGAGATACTGTATATATATATATATATATATATATATATATATATAGGGGGTAGTTGGTGATTTTAATGCCATCCGAATCCAGGATGTCGGTGTTTTTCCTCACACCACCCCCGTAAAAAACCCCGGCCGAATTACCTATTGTTTTTTGACGAACACCAAGGTCGTGTGGCAATTTAATTGCCAACTGAATCCACATCTCTAAGTTTACAAGAAGAAATCGAAAATGCAGTGTTTAAACCCTTTTTGAGCACTCCTGAACACCGTAAGGTAACGTTGTACTTCGGTGTAATTTGCATACATATTTATTTCTGAAATGCTGGAAAGTATTTAAAAGAACAATACTTCATAACTGCTCCACCACAGCGACTGAGAGCAGAAAGAGAAGAAAAGCACATACACATTCGAAATGGGTCTTTTACCCGCAGCAGGTATGCAATATAATTTTAAAATGTGTATTATTATAAACAGATATATATATTGTGTATAATTATATACAACTATAGCGCGTCTATTTTCCTATTTTTAAACAGGGATTTAAATGATAAAATAATAAATAGGATATTATAAAATGTGTATATTATAAAATATGCTTGGAATAATCAGAATACATTTTACATAAGTATTTTTAAATACATTTTACAGAATAATAAGAATACATTTGTAAATACAATTAATTTTTATTTACAGCAGGCACATTCCCAGGTTCGTAGGATCACAGAACTCGCTCCTCCACTGTGAATAAATTGCCATCCGAATCCGAAGTTTTATCACTGAGATGATATGTAAATTTATTTTTACAGACGTCCATATGAGAAACAGTTACCGTCCGAATCGGACATTTGAAAACAGTTTAAAAACCTGACTTATTTCAGGTGGATTGCTGGTGGGGAAGAAGTGAAACTGCATGACCAGGTCAGTCAGTGAAGTGAATCTTACCTAGACATGTGCCGGTATTCGTAATGCGATATATCACGATAATGAATATGTATGATATTGTTATCATGGGCACTTCAAAATACCGAGAATAACTATTTATTATAAATTACTCAGAATTTTGAATGCATTTTAAGAATATTTTTCCCATCAGCTGGTCACAACGCAAAACACCGCTGTATGCTGCGTCGAAGACGTGTGTGTACTCTGATGTAAACAAGCACGGATGAGAAGCGCATGGCGGAGCACGTGAGAGATGCTCTGAATGAAAGCACATTCACTCTCTGACAGCAGATGGCGCTAAACATAATGCAGCCGTTACCCTGGAAACCCAGTAAACATCATCACAGCGCCAAATGCTTTAATATTTAGACTTAATAGGCTATTTATTTTCAAGCTTTTTTGTACATTTTAATCTGGACTACAACACGCCCTAGATATTGTTTGAAAGTGTGTTGGTTCTTTACTATTAGGGCTTCATTAGTTAATATTAGTTAATTCATTAGTTAACAAACTGCCAGAGAAAAAAATATTCTAAACATTCATTAAACTTAGGTAGTTTCAATATTTAATAACACGTTGTTAAAATCAAAAGTTGCAACTGTGTTATTCAATGAGCTAACATGAACTAAGTGTTGCATTTTTAAACAAAGATTAATAACTTCTGTAGCAAATGAAGCTATTGCTCATTGTGAATGTTAATGCATTAACTAAGGTTAACTAATGATATCTTATTGCAAAGTGATATTATTGGTCTTTATAATTCTTTTGCACTTTAATCTGTGTACAATTTTTAACTTAATAATTTTTTTGTGTACGCTTTATTGTATTTAAATGTTCAGTTATTTTTGTTATAAGAATAAAGTTATTAAACCTATTATACTGTATTATGACTTTTTTTGCAACCAAATTGATATTATTCAATATCGTGATAATACCGTATACCAAGATAAAAGAATTATCAATTAATTGCAACATGAAAATTTGATACCGGCATATCCCTAATCTTACCCTTCCACAACTTTACAAATTCTTCGTTCTTTATCACTCAACACATACGTGTGTTCCTCCACCATAAAACCTTCCACTTGGACAGCATACGGAGAGCTGAGCTCACTTTCATGGACAAAGCATAGCAAATATTTCCTTTGAGCAGAGAAACCCTCACAGTTTTTATGGTGAACTATCCCACTAACTTTGACAGCTCTAAAAAGGTTTTTTTTTTCTTTTCTTTTTTTTTCAAGTCTCCTAGATCCCTCTTGCAACCAACTGGTTTGAAAACTCCTGCCATTTGGAATGTCACTCAGGCAGGAAATCAGTGCACCACACAAATGCAAAATGCACAATACAAATTACACGAAAAGTATGACAATTTAATAAGGATAAATATAACAAACACATATGTGGTAAAATAATGTTTTTTAAATTATTTATTTTAAACCACATTTTATCAATACTTGTACTAAATGAATTATATTTATTATAGTCACCATGTTGGATTAGTTATTCACAATGCAATCCTCTGTGAAGGAAAAGGGCTGGCTTACAACTTGGCCTAAGGAAGGTAGAAAAATTAAGGGGTCTTTCACACTGGGCATGTTTGCTGATTGTTCCTGTCGCCCCCCGCAGTGTTGGTTTGGTTAGACACTCGACTTCTTTCAAACACTTCTTTCAAACCCTGGTGCGTCTGCGTTCATCTTATGTCATCACAAACGAGCACGCTGCATTATACAAAACAGAACGCAGGTGAATACATTGTGGTTTTTATCATTCATTTGGTGTTATTATGCGCAGCAAAGTGAACAACACTTGCGTTTACTGTTTGTGTGTCGCATTAAGTATGCAAACACAGCTGATTGTGAGCCATTCATTTGCTACTCTGATTGCACTCACTATACGCAATTACACTGTACACTCACTCTTGCTCGTATCCAAGGTAAATAATCACCACTGTCATCCCTTACATGTGTTTTGCTGAACTAATGACGTTGTCATTGGCCAAAACACATGCACGGGTTACTTTACTTCCTGATCAAGTGTGCACCCGAGTCCGAGTTGCTTTCATATTCATGGCACAGTTCCATTGCTACCGAAATCAGACCACCTTCTTCAGTATCAGGTTTGGGGACCCTGTTTCGAACTAAACTGCCAGTGTGAAAGCCCCACAAGTTGAAACTAAAAATTAAGTTGGAACCATTTGGAACAACAATGCTTAAGGGGGAAGCTCTCTAGGTTTTGGAACAGAGATAATGTTGTCATACTTCATTCCCACTATCATGAGCATCCAAAATCTACTAAATGGCAAAAAACCTTATATCAGCCAACATCAAGTTCATCCGCATAAGGAAACACTTAACAAGTCATTTCAGTGAATGGCTTCACCATATAACCACAACTGGCAGCATGCATGAGTCCTGACCCTCAGCATCTCATGAAATAACGTCTTGTGGGTTGAGAGACATCACCATGACAAACATTTCCAGATCCATGCTTCCAACCAAAACGACACTGGGTAATCAGCATTGACGATTATAATAAACCTAGAGCTCTATTTTATGTGAATTCAGGTTGCAGCCAGTTTGTGCTTCCAGGATGACTGAGTCATCGTTATCTTATTCAGTCTTTCTCATATCTCTGTCAGGATGACAATATGACAAACCACAACTCATGTTCATTTTAACTACATGTGATTATGACTCCACCAGCATGGCGCCGCAAATGGCAGCAAGGACGCTGAGCTCCGCGATTCTTCTATTGTTTTTGTTTGTATATTCTGTGTTTTGTCATTCTTCTTCTATAAGTTTTACCAGAGACAAACTCCTTAACATTAAGCAGCACATCCCAGACAACATTTTTCCGGTTTTTGATTATTCGGACGTTTTGTTGGACATCCTAGTCGGAGGTACAGCGGTGTTGTTCAAATGCGCGTGCAGACGCAGAAGAGGGAAACACGCCGGCGCCCTGGTGAAGCTCCGCGCACGCGGCTTTCGGACTGCGCTCCCAAGCCTGCCCAGCCTCCAAGATCTTTACATCTCCAGAGTGAGGAAAAGGGCTAAAAAAATCACCTTGGACCCCTCACACCCAGCCCACTCTCTCTTCGAACTGTTGCCTTCTGGTCGGCGCTACAGAGCACTGACTACCAGAACAGTCAGGCACAAGAACAGTTTTTTTCCCACAAGCTATATTCAGTCTGAACAATTAATCTTTCATAATTATACATCGTCCATCACAACTAACATAGTATATTTATATTAAACTGCACACTTTGTAAATAACATATCTGCACACTAATAAACATATATGCACATTTATCTAAACAATTACATTTTTTCCTATACTTCTATTTCTGTATATAGTACATTATTCAATTTTTCTTTTTTTATTATATTAGTGTTATATTACATCCCTACTGTGTTATTCCTATGTATGTCTGCACTATGTTTGTACTTTCTTCTACACTGGAAGCTCTTGTCGTCAAGTAAAATTCCTTGTGTGTGAAAACATGCTTGGTAATAAAGCTCTTCTGATTCTGATTCTGATTAGAATTTCCTTGTGGGTCATTTCTTCAACAAAAACTTTTCTGCTGTATTGTTTCACGTGGGATAGCCATAGAAAAAAGATCTTGGTGAATGAATCAAACCATGAAGAATAAAAAGAGCTGTGATTGATGATGATACCTTTACACAAGTCGTCAGACGTCCCAAACACACTCTATTCATGGGTCTCTGCTGGGAGACCTGTCTCAGGCCCCCTAATCTTATTGTAAGTCTCTCTGTACAGGCCGACACTGAGGAAAGTAGGGACGAAGAGAGAATGAGAGGAGACATGATGGATAGAGGCCTGCCCCAGAGATGCAGATGGAGAAACCTTCCCACTGTCTCGTCTCTGTTTCTTTATCACTCCATCAAGTCAGAATGACAACAGAAGCCAACAACGACAACATCTTTCGACTTTTTACAGTTCTTCAGCTTTGAAACTCTCAGTCTGATACGCTGCCCTTTGTGCAGAAGTCTGTCAGAGATGGAAAAAGTGATATGCCTTTAATAGGAATGTTAAAAAAGGTAGTAAATCAGAACATGGAGATGATATGAAGCCTTTTCATATTTAAACAGAAAATCAAGAATTCAAAAGCCTGAAATCAATAAAATACAAAGTTCCTGTCTGTTTTGTTTCTGTTACCAAGTTACATATAAACCCTGCCTTTATATAAACTTTACAGTCCTTCAAAAACTACTGACAGTATTTGTGCAATGTAAAAGATATCAGACTACTAAAGTTCTCCTGATGCCAGGAATATAACTGAGGCCATTTCCCACGTGCACAAGCATCACAGCTGTGTGAGATGCAGCAGCATTGCTGCAAGTAAACACCCAAAGATATATGGATTTCTCCCAGTTTTTAAAAAAATATTAGTCAAAAAAATATTTAAACTCTCAGTGTCAAAAGAAATGCACTTATATACTGTAACTGGTTTCCAAGTATTTTTCCACATACAAAGATTTACTAATTATTTTGCAAATAAAAAGAGATGTATTATGATAAGTTTATTTATGGTAAAAAAAAAGGGTTTTGAAAATAAAAAGGTGACTGTACTCAGAAAAATAAATCTTTCTGGTTGGGAAACAGTACTGGTCAGACAGAAGGCTAAAAAGTTGTTAGTTTGTGCTTTGCTGAATAAGAAAAGAGAAGAGAAATAAAGAAATAAATTAAACAATTTCTTTCTTCCATGAATATCTATATCCCCCCCTTTTTTGAAAAAGACATTAATAATTACTTCTATTTAGCATGGATGCATTAAATTGATCAAAAGTGGCAGGAAAGGTTTTTATGTAAAATAAATAAATAGTTTGACACTTTCTATTTATCAAATATTCCTGATCAAAAATGTATCACAGTTTCCACAACAATATCAAGCAGCACAACTGTTTTCAACATAAGATATTGAAGAAATGTTTCTCAAGCACCAAATCAGCATATAAAATGACTTCTAAAGGATCATGTCACACTGAAGTCTGAAGTAATGGCTGCTGAAATAAATATTCGCAGCCTTGGTAAGCTTTTTTTTTTTAACAGTACCAACACCAAATTTGAAATGGTAGTGTATTCTTAAAAATTCATCTTTTGTGTTTCAGGAAAAAAACTCAAACGGGTGTGAAATGACATGACATAATGAGTAAACAATCACAGAATTTTCATTTTTGGGTGAACTATTCCTTTAAAAACAACAGCATGTGCACTTGAGCAAAGCAGTAATTTTCATTTATTTCCAAATGCTGATTTAATGACAACCATTTCATATACAACAATGACATATTAAACAAATAAATGGGAAGCTCTAGATTCACTCTGCTCTTGGACCTCCAGCTCAGCTTTTATCTCTATGACTGCTTTATGACTTTTGGCGTTCTCTCTATCCGCAGTAGATCTGCCATGCACTGAGCCCCTCTGCTTCCTCTATGGACCTCACCACAGTCTATTCGAGTATAAATGTGACATATCTATCAGCACAAAGACTGGTCATTACACATGAAGCACACAGGAAAAGCCCTTCATAACCTCAGCTTGTAAATCACATTGCATTCGGTTCCTCAACACAAACAACATGTCACAATGGTTCCATCCTGAAGAAATCATTGTAGTCTTTACAGTGGATCACCGCAGCATGACAGTTTTGGAGAGTTTTTAAACTCGTCTCAACAGAAGTGCTGTTTCTTTCCTATACAAGTACTGGCAAAATAGAGTCCGTTCAGATGTAAAACTGAGATGAGGGTTATTAGCTAAATGAGAAAAAGCCAGAGAGTGTGAGGACCATCTTAGAAATATTTAGCACATGACTGCATTTTCTTCAGATGGGTTTATTTATAAAATATGAGGAGAGGTTAAGGTGGGTAACAAACCAAACAGAAGTGACTAATTCTTCTGAGGGCCTTATAGAAGGACACACTGAGATCCCTATAAGGACTGAATTGCCATATTTAGATAATGCTGATTGAACAAAACTAAAAAGGGTGTAGAATATAAATTAACTTGCCCAGGTTAAAAGCAACCACCCTAGGCAAAGTATGCTCTCCCAAAGACCAATGAATGTTTAAACAGCAAATAACAGAAACTTTTGGCATACCACTATGACCCTTGTATTGCCAGTAACACGAGGCACCTTGTACTGACCCAGCAAACTTCAACTTAATTTGCCCTCTAAAAAATAAAAAGGTAATTTTGCAGTGCACAGTCATCACAAATAACCCCACTAATTCACCCGCCAATGACACGCGCTGATGTCATAGTTCCAGACCAAATATCTGAGAAACATCCACACCAATAAACTCAAATGATGTTGACTTTCAACACAAAAAAGTAACACTCTGTTGATATAGGACTTTTTTTGTAATACACAGAGGAATAATTGCTGCCATGTTGTATTTGGAAGCTAAATTGAGTCTGTTTTCTTGGGGTTTTGCAGTTAGACAGTATAGTGTAAAACACATATAGAGTTCATTCAATAAAGCATTTTTTCATGTTAACGTAATGGGTGATTGGCTCATCTGCAAATCAGCAAAGTGGACAAAGCTACAGTGGGGTCCAAAAATCTAAGACCACTAGTGCAAATGCTTCTGTTTATCTTTTTTCCCCTCAAGCTACCATTTCTAAAAATTTCATTTTTTTTTAAGAGGTCATATGCTGCTGCTAAAAAGAACATTATTTTGTGTATTTGGTGTAATGAAATGTGTTTATGCGGTTTAAGGTTAAAAAAACACATTATTTTCCACATACTGTACATTGTTTCTCCTCTATGCCCCGCCTTTCTGAAACGTGTACAAAGCTCAAAGTACAAATTTTTACAAAGCTCATCGGTCTGAAAAACGAGGTGTGCTCTGATTGGCCAGCTATCCAGTGCATTGTGATTGGCCGAATTCCTCAAGCGTGTGACAGAAATGTTACGTCCCTTACCATACTGTGATGCCTGCGGCAACCACATGTGATGACCCCGGGCTGGACTCCGCTTCGTCCACGGTGAAAGCCGATCCGGCGATCGACAGCGTGAAGCTGTAGTATTTCCTCAGCGGCCAGCACGTAGAGCTCCAGGGATGACGAAGCGATATCGTCCTCTTTTGGAAGGCCAAACAAAGTAGTTTCGCTTTCACAACGAAGCACACAGCGCCTTCACGACAATACTACAGCGAGCAACAATGCTACAGCGAGAATAAAAGTTACGCCTTCTTTCTTTGCGTGAACATTTGGGCAGCATTATGCTAATATTTCCACATAGTGAGGTAGATATGTGGGGGCGTGTTAGAACAAGCCGTTTTAGGTAGGCGTGGTTGACTCTTAAATTTTATAAAGAATATCTCTTTGGATTTGAGACTTTAGTCTTTGCAACTTTACAGATCTTCTTTATGCACCAAGAGCTTGTAACACTCCAAAAAGAAAGGAAAAATTGAAATCGCATCATATGACCCCTTTAAGTATTTAATGTCCCTCATTGTGTTAATGACTACTCAATCTGAATGAACTCCACAAATTTGAGCAAAAGCTGGTGATTCATGTTATCCAGTAAAATTACAATTTTCCAAAGAGAATCTTGCATGTTTCAATGGAAGCAAGGGAATTTTGGTACAATATTCCTTTTGTACAAATTTTGTACAAATTTGCTTAATTAAAGGGACAGTGACCCAAAAATGGAAATTCTATCATTAATTACTCACCATCATGTCGTTACGAACCCATAAGACCTTTGTTCATCTTTGTAAAACACAAAAGGTAGAAAGATAGTAAGGGCATCAATAAAATAGTCCATGTGACATCAGTGGTTCAACCTTAATTTTATTCAGCTACGGGAATATTTTTTTTGTGTGCAAAGAATACAAAAATAATGATTTATTTATTAGCAATGATTTATTTTATTCAACAATTTCTTCTCTACCATGTCAGTTTTCGAAGCACGTTAACGAGAGTACCATGATGCATGCGTTTGCGTTCCTCTGCTTGAAAATGAGGCACAAGATGCATTGCTGTTGCTGTCTAAGCATGGCCAGAAAGCTCTCGGATTTCATCAAAAATATCTTAATTTGTGTTCCAAAGAAGAACAAAGGTCTTATGGGTTTGGAACAACATGAGGGTGAGTAATTAATTACAAAATTTTAATTTTGCGTGGCATGGAGGTGATCAGTTTGTGGCACTGCTGAGGTGGTATGGAAGCCCAGGTTTCTTTGACAGTGGCCGTCAGCTCATCTGCATTTTTGGTTTCTTGTTTCTCATTTTCCTCTTGACAATACCCCATAGATTCTCTATGGGGTTCAGGTCTGGTGAGTTTGCTGGCCAGTCAAGCACAATTTGAATGGATCTGCTCATGGTAATTGTGGGTTCGTTTGTTTGACAATTGGACTGTTCGTTTGTTTAAATCGTTATTCATCTTTCAAAACTTTTTGCTTGGCTGTTTTGAACCTTTGATGGGGGAGGAAGGTTATAGGGTTTTAGGATGGATTTTGATTTAGTTAAGTTCACTCTTTCGCCTACGCTGAGAGAATTTGAACGGTGTAGGAAAGTAGACCTGATACAGATAGCGGATTTCTTTAATATAACTGTTTCTAAAGGGGAGAGAAAGCAGGTTATTAAAGATGAGTTGTACGATAGGCTAGTAGAGACTGGTATTTTGACTGAACATACCGTAACTAGAAGTCCTGATGCAGAGTCTGATGGAGAGGAGTTAACTAGCGAAGTTTATTCGGTAAGTGGTAAAAAAGATTCTCAGTTCGATCCAACGGTAACTGTTCGTTTGAAAGAGCTAGATCTTGAGCTTAAGAAACAAGAATATGAAACGCAACTGCTTCGTCTGAAAGAGCTGGAGATAACCGCTGATCGAGATGTTAAGCTGCGTAGATTGGACCTAGAAGCTCAAAAGTGTAAAAGTCCAGTTCCATTACCACGCACCAGGCCGACTTCTGGTAGTTCGGAGATGGGTCAACCCGACTTCGACGTTAGTAAGTATGTCAAACTCGAACCTCCATTCCGCGAGACTGAGGTTGATTCTTACTTCGTGGCCTTCGAACGAGTTGCGGCTAAATTGAAATGGCCTAGGGATATGTGGGCATTGTTATTGCAGTGTAATCTCGTTGGCAAAGCCCAAGAGGTTGTGGCGGCTTTGCCAATTGAAGATTCACTGAGTTACGATGACGTGAAATCGGCTGTATTGCGCACTTATGAATTGGTACCAGAGGCGTACCGACAAAAGTTTAGGGCGTGTTCAAAAGCAGCCAAGCAGACGTTCGTTGAATTTGCGCGTGAGAAAAGAACACTATTTGAGAAATGGTGCGTTTCCACAAAAATTGTGACTCTTGAGGAATTGCAAGAGCTAATTTTACTTGAAGATTTTAAGAGCTGTTTGCCTGAAAGTATCGTGGTACATTTAAATGAGCAGAGAGTATCGAAATTGTCTGATGCAGCGATGCACGCTGACGAATTCGTGCTTACTCATAAGATTGTATTTCCAGTTATGCGCGCTCCTAAAATATCCGTCGTTACGGATGTAGGGAAAGATAAAAGGATGTTAGGCGATAATTCTGTTAGGGCTGACAGTGAAGTAAGAATGCCAAGACGTCCTGATAGGAAGAGAGTCTGTTTTTATTGCCTTGATCCTGGTAATCTTATCTCAAATTGTAAGGTCTGGCAGCAGAAAGCTGGCAGCAAGCCCAAAGGGGTGGCGTTTATTCCAGTCTCTGGTCAGTCACCACAGTCTAATTTGAATGTGTTTGGGTCGTTTCTGCAGACTTGCTTAGTTTCACTTTCAGATGATTCTGAGGCAAAGCCGATAGTCATGCTGCGAGATACAGGGTCGGCACAGTCACTGATTTTAGAGAATGCACTGCCGTTTTCGAGTGGGTCATATACGGGCAATGATGTGCTCATTCGAGGGATTGAACCGGGCTGTACTTCTGTACCGTTACATACAGTCCTTCTAAAATCTGACCTTATTTCAGGCCCTGTTAGCATTGGTGTGTATTCCCAGTTACCTGTAGAGGGCGTGAGCATGATCTTGGGTAATGATTTGGCTGGGGCTAAAGTTTTCCCGTATCCGATCGTGTCAGCAAAGCCTGATATTAGTAATCCGGTACCTGCTTTATTGCAATTTCCCACGTTTTTTTCGGCATGTGTTGTAACGCGTGCACAAAAGAAATTTGAAGATGTGGTGGATCTGTCAAATTCTTTTCTAGCTGTACCGTCTGAGGTTGCAGAGTGCAAACTGCTTGTTAAACCCCAACTGTTGTCAGGTGATCAGCACGGTAGCGCCGACGAAATTTCCTTAAAGGTGGGTAGGGAACAATTAATAGTTGCGCAGAAATCTGATCGAACCTTGAGTAAATGTATTAGTGCGGCCGTAAGTAGTACACAAGTGTCGGATCCTCGAGTGGGTTATTTTTGGGACGATGGAGTGTTGATGCGTTGGTGGAAGCCATCGAGTCCTAAAAATGACGATGTGTATCAGATTGTTCTTCCTACAGAGTATCGATCTCAGATTATGAAGTTGGCTCACGAACATATTTGTTCAGGACACTTTGGTGTTACTAAAACGTATGACCGTATTTCTAGACATTTCTTTTGGCCGAGTTTGAAATCATCAGTGTCCGAGTTTGTTCGGGTGTGTCATGTTTGTCAACTTGTTGGCAAACCTAACCAAACGATTCCGCAAGCGCCACTCAAACCTATTCCGGTTGTAGGGGAACCGTTTGAGAGGCTTATTTTGGATTGTGTTGGTCCTTTACTGAAGTCTAAGTCTGGTCATCAGTTTAGCAATACCAAGTCAGAGCCCATGGAGCTCGCCGTGCCTACTTGTGCCCAAGTCTGACGGCTCACTGCGATTCTGCACTGACTTTCGCAGAGTGAATCACGTTACTAAGGCTGACTCATTTCCTCTCCCTAGGATGGAAGACTGTGTTGACCGTGTGGGTTCATCACGTTATGTCACCAAGCTCGACCTCCTAAAAGGGTACTGGCAGGTGCCATTAACAAAGCGCGCGTCTGAAGTCTCTGCGTTTGTTACACCTGACGCATTTATGCAGTATACTGTGATGGCTTTCGGGATGCGCAATGCACCCGCCACGTTCCAGCGATTAATGCACCTTGTATTGTCGGATGTGCAGAACTGCGAAGTCTACTTGGACGACGTGGTAATATACTCCATGACGTGGAAAGATCATTTATGTACTCTTGGTTTGGTTATGGAACGCTTGGCTAAAGCATCTTTGACACTTAACCTTGGTAAGTGTGAGTTTGCCAAGGCGATCGTAACCTATCTTGGTAAACTGGTCGGACAAGGCCAGGTTAGACCAGTCCAGGCTAAAATTGAAGCCGTTATGCAATTCCCTGTACCCACGAATAAACGCAAACTGCGGCGTTTTCTGGGAATGGCTGGTTATTACCGAGGTTTTTGCTGTAATTTTGCCTCTGTAGTTGCACCTCTCACTGATCTGTTGAGCACTGAACGACAATTTATGTGGAACGAAGTTTGTGATTTTGCCTTTTGTTCTGCCAAGGATCTATTGTGCAATGCTCCAGTTCTCCAAGCTCCGAATTTTGCTGCTGCTTTCAGTCTGCAGGTGGGTGCGAGTGCCAATGGTGCTGGCGCGGTGCTGACGCAGGCTGATAAGGCTGGTATTGAACATCCAGTGAGTTACTTCTCAAAGAAGTTCGATAGATGTCAGAAGAACTATAGTACCATCGAGAAGGAAGCGCTAGCTTTATTGTTGGCTATTCAGCACTTTGAGGTATATTTGAGTTCTGGTGATCGCATCGTGGCTCACACTGATCATAACCCTCTGGTATTTCTTGCCCGTATGTCTAACACTAATCAAGGCCTCATGAGATGGGCACTCTTTTTACAAGAATTCAACTTAGACATCCGGTATAAGAAGGGTACGGATAACATTGTAGCCGATGCACTGTCAAGGGTTCATGCTGATGAGGACCAAAATGCCTGTTGAAAAGTGTGTGGGTTGTATGAATGTATTTTGTTTTGTTTTTTTTATTATTATCTTTACTACAAATCGGGTTTTGTAGTTAAGGGTGGGGGTGTTACGTCCTCTGGACAGAAGTGCTTTTATTGTTCATCCTGATTGTTCAATGTGCAGAGATGTTCTGTGTATGGTGCCATTTCCTGTGTCTCTCTCTCTCTCTCTTTACCCTTTTTCCCTGCGCAGTGTTGATTGGACGCAGCTGCAGCTGATTATGTGGATGAGCGAGAGTGGTTAAAAGCTGAGAAGGAAGAGGAAAATGGTAGAGCACTAAGCAGCGCGTTGAGTCCCGCCGTGTTGGTCGTTGCCGTTACTGCCCTCCGCCTCCTGCCCCAGTCGTCAACGCATCCGTGGTATTGTGGTGCCTGACGGGTTGTTGTCTTTCTAAATGAGTTCTTTTTGGCCGGCGTTATTAATTTGTTTAAGAAGCCGTAGGGAGGAGGTTGCCATTTACTTTATGATCCCTTGTTATCTCCTGTTTATTGACAGCTAGGGAGTAAGGGGAGTGTATTGTATTTTGTTTGGGTTTTGGTTTGTTAGGTAAGTTACTGTTTAATGTTTTACTTAGTTCTTTTTTTGTTTGTTATTTTGGCCTTGACCCCTCCTAAAGATTCACGCTTCTTGTTATGTTACTTTGTGAATTAAAAATGTATTATTGAATATACTCTCGCTCCATTGTGTTTCTGTGTGTGAGCTGGGACAGGAGAGAGGCGGGTATCGTTGCTTAATCATCTTTTGTTAATGATTTGTTCGGTATTCCCAACCCTAGACTGGGGAGAACGTAACGGGGGGCTCTTGATGCCTTGACCCCAGCCTCAGTCCATTCCTTGTGAAGTTCACTCAAATTCTTGAATCGGTTTTGCTTGGCAATCCTCATAAGGTTGCAGTTCTCTCGGTTGGTTGTGCATCTTTTTCTTCCACACTTTCTCCTTCCACTCAACTTTCTGTTAACATGCTTGGATACAGCACTCTGTGAACAGCCAGCTTCTTTGGCAATGAATGTTTGTGGCTTACCCTCCTTGTGAAGGGTGTCAATGATTGTCTTCTGGACAACTGTAAGATCAGCAGTCTTCCCCATGATTGTGTAGCCTAGTGAACCAAACTGAGAGACCATTTTGAAGGCTCAGGAAACCTTTGCAGGTGTTTTGAGTTGATTAGCTGATTGGCATGTCACCATATTCTAATTTGTTGAGATAGTGAATTGGTGGGTTTTTGTTAAATGTGAGCCAAAATCATCACAATTAAAAAAACCAAAGACTTAAACTACTTCAGTTTGTGTGCATTGAATTTATTTAATACACAAGTTTCACAATTTGAGTTGAATTACTGAAATAAATTAACTTTTCCACGACATTCTAATTTATTGAGATGCACCTGTATAATAATTCCAGGTTAAATTCAATTTTGAAATTCAGATTTTCAATCTTATTCTCTTTTGAACCCTTTACTTTTTGCCTATAGAGATATAGGCCTGTATAAAAACCAAGCATAATTTGCTCACCCTAATGTTGCTCCAAATCTGCAAGACTTTCATTCATCTTCAGAACACAAACTACATATTTTTTATATAATCTGATGTCCATCCATTGAATGTCTTGGTAATCGAAGCTTCAAAAAGAGGCACTGTGAGTAAGCCATGTGACTCCAGTGGTTTTATCCAAATTTGATAAAGCAGTTATAAATGTCTTCAGGTTTATTTGTGTTCTGAAGATGAAAACAGTCTGATGTGATTGGAACTGCATGAAGGTGAGTAAATGATGACAGAATTTTCAAAGCTGGATAAACTAACCCTTTAAGTGCAGTAATACACATTTAAATACATTCACTTTGTCCTTAAAATAGCTCAGTACCAGTCAAATGACCAGGGCACGTAAATTCCCTTTTGACTTTCCGGCTCAGGTTAAATGGTCAGAACCAGGATATCAGGATGTCTGAACCGGGCCAGTTTTGCCAGTATGTTGACAGTACTCAAGAGTCAGCAGGAAGCTTCAGAGTCATGTTAACTACTGACCACCTTTAACAGCCCTGGCCTTAAAAGGACATCATTGCTGCCTCTTAATTCCTACATCAAATGTTTAATCTATTTACAGTAAAACACTGTTATAGAACTAGAGTGTTTTTAGGAGGGGAAAAATTCATTCAAAGAAAAAAACATGCGAGAGGACAAGAAGGTTATACAGCAACAGGAAGAAGCTTTTTTTCTTGTCCTTTTTTGTAAAAGCGATTCATTTTCTGCCGTCTCTTTTAGGGCATTAAACTATCTTATTACTTTTTACATTGTCGATTATGTCATATAATACAAGACTGTAATGGAGCGGCTAAAACACGCTGTTGGAACAGTGATGCCTAATTCTGGATATATAGTCATGTTCAGATGATCACTCTCAAATAATGCACACCAAAAAACACTATCGTCTTTCTATAGAAAAGGATCTGTGGGTTTATATAGGTGCTAGTTCATGTAGTTAAAAGAGAAACAGTGAATACGTTTCACAAGTCCTGATCTGAGGAAACTGGAGCTTTAACACAAATCAACCAAATGCAATTCAATTCTCTGATGAAGACCTTGGGTTGTTTCTCTACCGCTAGACAGCACCATTATCAGTAGTGATGGGCTGATCTTCTGAAATCCTAATGGCACTACAGTCACCTGACATGTCACTGTGGTATCTGAGGTCTTGACTGCAATTTAAGTGTGTGTGTGTGTGTGTGTGTGTGTGTGTGTGAGAGAGAGAGAGACAGTAATAGCCAAAAGACGTAATTAGTAGCGTAAGAGGCATAAAGCCACACATGCAGTGGCTACAGGTCACTTGTCGTTATGCTAGTGGTCAAAAGCTCAATATTATTATTAAAATATTAATAACGTGGCTAATATGGTATGTATTCACTATATCTGATGATTTATAAGACTGTCTTTGCTTTCATACAAATAGCACATTTCAAAATATTGAATTGCTAATTTTACAGGCTATTCAATGATTTAATGCGCTTTACCATGAATCATTTCTTAAAAGTAGTCAGAAACATATATATTAATATTTTCGTTCTCAGCTTGTGGAAGAGCTGCTTGTGATGAGCTTTCATTCATCATGTGACTTTCTAATCACCATTTGTTTTTGGTAGTTATTAGTGTATTACAATGTTTCAAAACAGATATTAGTACTTCAACAGCTTGGTATATTAACATTATATCAGTTGAAATGAAATACTTTTTTATTGTGAATTTAAGAGGAGTCTGTAAACCCTAAAACGATGCTACCATATTTTTTACGGCTGCTGGTATTTTACCGTAATTTTTACCGAATTTTTTTTTTTTTTACAGTGTACAGTAACCATCACGACAGAAGCTCATGGATCACGTCAGCTCTTCTGTCTTTAATCGTATTAGTTGTTGTTCCCGAAAGTTGCTTTTCATTTGCATAAACTGTGGCTGGACCTATTTTAGATTAATCTACATATAATCTAAATGGGTGTTTTCAATTTTTTTCTACAAATATTATGATCCACTTCAGCAACTAAAAGCAACTATATATTTTCATCTATAAAGTCCCATTTGTACTATGTGGACAATATTGATGTTTTCTAAAGAAAATGTTTTCAAAAATACATTCTGTAAAAACAAAAAAAGCAAACATAGAATATGAATAATTAATACCTTATGGTAACATGGCTTCTAAATGTTACCAAATAACCTTCTAGCATCCTCTTGCAGACCCCAGATGCCAGTTTAATAAAAACCTCTCCACTAGGTTAAGATTCCAATTTAGAACGCAAAATCTCACATTTTGCTCTGTTACAAAGTCAAATTACAACATATTTAATTAAGATAATTTTATGATTCATTTTTTAATTATGCTTGTCAATCTGTCCAGGCAGACTTCATACAGCGTTCAGATAGCATTCCAGCTGCACTCATTTTTAATTGTTGGTCTACATACACATGCGTCTGACAGATGTTTTTGTTTGTTGTGTTCCACACCATAAGCGCTTTGGTTTTAAGGCAATCAATCAAGTTTAAAAGTAGTCAAAAAAACAACTCTGAATGACCCCTGAATTAATCAAGTGTTATTGAGTTAAATCTATTGGGACAGCTCACAACTGAAACAGATCGGATCAGTACTGCGTTTTTATGTAGACCATGGAACCACCTGTAGAGCGAAATTGTCTTGAGGAATAAACGTCCTACAGAAGGTTATAAAAATGCTACTAAAAAATACTTTACCAAGGACACCTGTGATGTCCGTTGTAACCAAACGGAAAACGCAAGGCAGAATCCAAACATTACTAAGATCAGGCCATCTACCAGATCGACTAATCAAGGACAGAAGGTCAATTGCCAGAGAAAGGATCAGAGGCCCGCTACAACTGCAGAGTTCTTTGGATGAAATGGGGGAAACTATGTAGACATCAACAATTCTTTCGACACTTCACTGATTCTGCCTCTCTTCATGAGAATGGCTACAAGAATGCCAATTCGGAAAAAGGCTGACATTACATCACGGCTAAAGTTTTCTAGAAGCCACCTGACGAAACTTTTAAGCCACTCCAAACCTTCTGGAAGAATTTTGTGGTCTGATTAGTCCAGGGTCGAGTTGATTCACCTAAAGCAAAGGAGACTGTTTGGCGCAAACCAAATATGGCCCAAGACCAAGGCATCAGCATCTCTTCCATCAAGTATGGTAGTGGCAGCATCATTCTCTTTTCAGCAGGAGCAACTGGAAACCTTGTTGGCACCAAGACCAACATGGATAGTGCCAAAGAAACCACAGGTAAAGACTGGGATAGAAGCTGTTTGAGTCAGTCAGAGATCTGCATTTAGAGTAAAGATACATTTTCCAGTGCAACAAAAATCAAGTGCTCACAGCTAAACTATAAAGGGACGGCTTGAAAAAAAGAAGTTAGCAGTTCTGGAATGACCCAGTCAGAGGCAAGACTTCA
This sequence comes from Sinocyclocheilus grahami, assembly GCF_001515645.1. Classification (NCBI taxonomy): domain Eukaryota; kingdom Metazoa; phylum Chordata; class Actinopteri; order Cypriniformes; family Cyprinidae; genus Sinocyclocheilus; species Sinocyclocheilus grahami. The sequence goes on along the minus strand of NW_015505712.1, from coordinate 165,155 downwards.
ATCCAAACTACAGTATGATCAGGAAAATACATTGTGCAAATGCTAATTTGGAAGAGTTTAAAATTCCAATATATAAAGCTCATAGAATTACTCAAACTTACTGTGTTCTTAAATATAGAACAACCAAGACTCAACCTTTATTGCCCACAAAATAAATTTAGCTAATGTGACAGTGCCTTAGCATTAGCATAGACTCAGGAAGTGGAAAAACAATTAATGCATTAATTGTGTTAAAAAAATAAAAAATAATTAATCATAAATGTTTCTGAACTTATGAATTTACTGTTACTCAATGGTGAAAAATTAGTTTAGTGAGTTATAAGGTTAATAATTTGGACAAAAAAGTAACAACATGAATGCTTTCTGTAAACACTGCACATGTGTTGTATAAAATATTTAAGTGCATCAGAAGAACAAAAGTTACAGCAGTTTGGAAGGAATCCCTTCCGCTGAGTCTTGAGATATAGGACTTAAGACCTTCTGTGACAGCTTTTCATGGAGCTGGTTTCCAGAAGAAAGCAGGATTTTAATGCGCACATGGGATATATCGTGGGTTATATCTGCAAGACTCTTACAGATGAAATTCAGGGGAGGTTTGTTGGACTGTAGAGCAGAACAGAACAGTAACTCTATCAGCTCTCAAAAGTGAGCCTATGAAACAGAGACCATCCAATCTCAGTTTCTGCTTTAAACCTCCTGTTCTAGGAAGCAATGACGCTGCACGCTTTAGAAAAAGAAGGGAGAAAAATCGAGGTCCCGCTCAAATAATTTGTTTTCACTCTTATGTTTAGTTGGGGAGGCAAGAAGCAGACTAAATCAATCACGCTGAGTCCCGAATAGACTGAGACGGGGCAGAGACAGTGAAAAGCAGCCAAGTGCCTGCAATTCCCAGCATTAGTCTCCAACAGAGGGTCACCATAATGATGAACCTGAGATTTGTTTAGGCTATATAAAACCATATTATATAACTAATCTCTGGACCCACATACAAAATGGTTCCATTGTTTTTTTAAGTAAATGTAATTGATCATCTCTATTTAATAAAAGTACCAAACATAGTACTCTTTTCAAGAAGCCAGTTGCTGAAGCAGACAGGAAAGAGTAGTGACACTGGAAGCGGTCCATAGTAATTACACTGCCCCCTGAAAAAGTATTGTGGGTAACATTCACCGTGCCAACAAAAGCAACAGGGAGGAGGTGAACTTGCATCAGGATTTCATTTTTTAGACACAAGTTGCATGGACGCAGGATTGACTTCAACTGAGATGTTTGTCCATTATGCTAATGTACATTTTTACACTTAAATTGTGGTCCAGCAGCTTTCATGAACATTTCTGATGTTTCTGATGGCTGCTCTTCCTTTGCAAGCTCGAAACCCTTAATTGTTCCAGCAACAGGACAACATGCTATGTTGTCTATATCAGTGTGAGACCTAACAGGGAATTCACACAGGATGCACTCTCTCGCTACAATGCAGCTGCCGAATGCAAAGTTTAGGAACATTAATTATACACCGCTAATACAGACACTCAATACGCTTATCCATACATAAACATGCTTATGTTGTCCCCCACACTCATCTGATAGGCCAAATGTTTTAAAACAGACAATGATATGCTGTGTTGTTTTACATTTTCTACCATTCTAAAGACTGAGCCAGTAGGATTTTTTTAAAGAAATTAATACTTTAATTCAGCAAGAACACATTAAATTTAGAAAAGTGACAGCATTACAAAAGACTACTAATTCAAAAAAAGCTGTTCTTTTTACATTTTTGTTCATCAATTAATAAAGGCATCACAGTCTCCACAAAAATATTAAGCTGCATAATTGTTTTACAATTTGATAATAAGAAATGTTTCTTGAATACCTAAATTTGAAAGAAAGAAAAAAACTTTTTTAACTTCTAGTAAACTTGACATATTACTTATGCATTTTAATTCACATTTGCTGTTGCTGTTTACATTTGATTTGTTTCCTGTGTTGTCTTCAACACAAGTTACAGATAACCGCTATCTCTATTTCAGGGTCCTCAAGGTCAAAAGACTTGTATTTGCTTGTCAGTAACACCTGTTGGATTAGTTTCTTGTCAGACAAAGTTAAGCAGAAAAGAACAGAGCTTTAACAAAGACAAAAATTACAATTATAATATAAATTCCACTTAATTCTTAACCTTCAAAAGTTTGGGTCAGGAAGAACCTTTTTTTAAAAAAATAAAATAATACTTTTATTCCGAAGGAATACATTAAACTGATCGGAAGTGGCATTTAAAAAATATTAAAATAGAAAACAGTTATTTTAAGTTGTAATAATATTTCAAAGTATTACGGTTTTTATTGTATTTTGTTTATTATATACTGTATATACAGCCTTGGCTGTTGTAACCCTGACAAGTCATCTCTAGTTTGTGTTGCTGATCATTTTGAGAAAATATTGTATTTCAGCAAAATGATCTTGGAGGATAGTATATCTCACTTCAAAAATTGATAATTATATATCTCTCTCTCTGTTTTCCCCAGTCTAGCATGTCTCACTTTACCAGCTTGTCTAGACAGATTGAAAAACAGTGTGGGACAGTTCAAATCAGCTGCAACCTTCAGATGAGGTCACAGACTACTGATCTGAGCTCAGTTTCCTCCATGTGACTTTGACATCATCATACACTATGTAATTCCTCCATGTTCTCACATTCCAGCTCAAATAGATTCGCCACAATGTGATGTCTCTATGCAAAGGACACAGGTCTCATGTTTAGAAAATATGTTTGACACATTGCAGCAGGAATGAGTTAAAAAACTTGATAGACCAGGTGGCAGCGGGTTTCCAAGTAGCCTGTTCCAAATTTTCCACTTTAACCCCAGCCTCAGCTCATTTTAGAGCCAATGACATCATATGTAGTGTAGCGAGAGAGCGGTGTGACAAAGTAAAGCCAAGCTGACCGCAAATTAGACGTTATTCACAGAAAACATCTGAATGTTCAGCCAGAGCTGTCACATATAGGCTACTGCACTTTTTTCTTACCGTTCTGTTCTTCTAGCTCATTGCCGATCTCCTGACCCATCTGTTTTTGTCTACTTATGACTGCAGCCAGAGCATCCAGGCCAGCATCCTGAACTAAAGAGAAAGACACATGAGAATAGAAACATATTTAGACAGAACTGTACAAAAGAAAGACAAAAGGGCACATATTTATCCAAAAAGTTTGGTTTAACATGTGCATATTTTATGTTCCTGTGGTTAACATCATGTAAATCATCAGGAGTGGGTCAGAAAACCAATTGAAAAGTGCATCAATTCCATCTAAATGAGCCTCACAGAGAGAGAGAGAAAGCCATTAGCAGCAGGGTGTTGGCATCTGTGACATTTAAATGACACATAGTGTGATCTGATGTCATTTTTGACAGAGGCAGCTGCAACGGTGAGCCACAAGGTACTTTAGCAGTAACCTTGAAGCTAAAAGTATAACTTGGGTAGACAAAACGGCTCCTGCTTTTTCTCAAGACTCCTACCAGTTGCTATTCTCAAATGAGTAGCAGATCTCATAATGGGGGCGTAAATTCAAAAAAGGGCTTCTTCTAATGTCTCATCCCATCAAGATGACAGCAGAAAGAGGTGGACAGATAATTGCCAGCTAAAAACAATTTCAAACACCACATTAGTTATAAGACCGAAAGACTTCAAAAGAAATCATATGCGATATACCTTCGATAATATGCTGCTGTTGGTGTTTGATTTCTCCAAAGCTGAGTCCTCTGGTCTCCTCAGACTCATTAACCAGCCACGGGTTCACGGCAGGCCCCGAACCGTTTCCCCCTGTCATCAGACTTGACCTGGAGATACACATTGTATCATGTCAGTTTATTACACAGACTCTTCTAAATTCTGCAGTTTGAATTTCTGAAATAAATGTACGCGAAAAGTATCATATTGTGTACTTAACTTTTATGAGACTATGCACCACATTCCCATGATTCACTAACAAAGGTTGTTATGGGAAGAAAAAAAAAGTATAATATAAAACTATTGACTTATATCCTTTGGTTATAAGTATAAGTGCGAAATACACACTTCCTTTAAAAAATTTGGGGTTAGTAAGATTTTTGAATGTTTAAGTCTCTTATGAACACAGGCTGCATTTATTTGATCAACAATACAGTAACAGCAGCATTGTGAAATTTAATTACAATTAAAAAAATAATTATTTTCTGTTATAATATACATAAAATTGAATTTATTCCTGTAAGAGCAAAGCTGAACACTCAACTACCATTACTTCAGGCTTCAGTTTTACATGATGCTTCAGAAATTATTCTAATATTCAGAACTGCATAAGATACATTACTTATTATGCAGCACAAATATTTTCAAATTTTATAATATTTTTGTGGAAACCTTGATATATAAGTTTTTCAGGATTCTTTGATGAATCAGAAAGTCCAAAAGAGCATCATTTATTTGAAATATTCTATACCAATGTAAAATTATCTGTATTTTCACTTCTAATCAATTTAATACATCTTTGCCGCATAAAACTATTATTTAAATCTTACTGAAATTTTAGAGTCTAGGAAGCCTAACACTAACACTTAATAGGATTGGGCTTGTTTGTCCTAAATTGTTTCACCTGGAATTAGCCTACTACATTGATTTTTATTAATTATGCTTACATCTGATGGCTTCAACAGAAGCATAGACCATAGATTAATAATATTGGAGTTTCAGGTAGGTCTATCTTGAAAGGCTTACACAGAATCTTAACATATCATTTTTAAAGAGATTGTTTTTTTTTTTACGAAAACCAAAAGAAACCGAGTGCACTGTTATTTTGCAGAAGTAAAATCGCTGTAACACAAGCCTCTTTTAGCTTATTGTTTTAATAAAACGTATGTATGAACATGCGTTTATGAATTCAGCAGTCATCACTGTAATACACAAAGTCAACTTTCTCATTACATACACACACAGTAACTAGATTACATACACAGTGCAATATTATAGTTATTCCACATGCACTGTCAATCAACAGCTACATGCACACATCAAATGGACACACATCATCTACTTTACAAACGTAAATAAACTTCGAAGCATGTCTGTGAGTTGTTCAAGAGCCACAGGCTCTTTTACCAAACTCACATCTGTAGCACTCATGTGCCTTCAGAATAAATAATCTTTCTATTTTTTACTTCTAAAATAGCAAACAACATCCCCTACTTTGGACCTTGTAAGATCAGAGAACCTCTGTTTATTTGTTCATATGGGTTCCACTTTGTTGGGCCCGGAGAGTGAGTTTTCATGCCCTACGTTACAAGGACACAAAGCATATGAACCGCCTCTGGCTTTTATACAAGCTTTCAAAGCGCCATGCCAAACCGAGAAGTGGCCTGTTATCCTGTGGAGACACTGCGTTGTGCTTTTGCACTTTTCTTTGATTAATGTATGAAACCTGTTCGCCCTGAGGCTCCTGGACAGCTCGCAGAGAGAGAAGTGAAGTTTAAAGGCTCTTCTGGAAAAGCTATCAGTGCTCAGCATCGCACAGAGAGTTATGAGCCGGTCACTAGCTCGCACGGGTATCCTGCTTCCTGTAGCCTGTATCAAAAGTACCAATACCCGAGAAAACAAACCCATCCATGGCACTGATTACAAATCAATATGGTTTTATTTTCAATTTCATGTCTGGATGGTACAACTGTCTTGATATCATAGTGAATAAAAAAGCTTCATTACAAATTCCTAAAACTAAACCATATTGAGTACTTTGGGACAATATTTCGGCATTTAAAGACCCTAACTGCTTAGTTAATTAAATTACGAACAATAACAATTTGAGAAATGCCAAGCCACGTGGTGCAACCAACACGAAGAAAAAAATTATACAACAGGAAATTGAGGACTGCTGCAGACCCTCACAACTCTTAACATTTTAATTAGTTAAGAGTTTTTTTTTTCCTGTTATCCTGTGGAGACACTGCGTTGTGCTTTTGCACTTTTCTTTGATTAATGTATGAAACCTGTTCCCCCTGAGGGTCCTGGACAGCTCGCAGAGAGAGAAGTGAAGTTTAAAGGCTCTTCTGGAAAAGCTATCAGCGCTCAGCATCGCACAGAGAGTTATGAGCCGGTCACTAACTCGCACGGGTATCCTGATATGTAGCCTATATCAAAAGTACCAATACCCGTGAAAACAAATCCATCCATGGCACTGATTACAAATCAACACGTTTTTTTTTTTCAATTTCATGTCTGGATGGTACAACTGTCTTGATATCATAGTGAATAAAAAAGCTTCATTACAAATTCCTAAAAATAAACCATATTGAGTACTTTGGGACAATATTTCGGCATTTAAAGATCCTAACTGCTTAGTTACTTAAATTACGAACAATAACAATTTGAGAAATGCCAAGCCACGTGGTGCAACCAACATGAAGAAAAAAATATATACAACAGGAAATTGAGGACGGCTGCAGACCCTCACAACTCTTAACATTTTAATTAGTTTGAGTTTTTTTTATTTTTTTAAATAACACAAACAGGTTAGTTTAGTTAAGGTTGTAAATTTCCATATGATGAAAGATATTTATTAATTAATAATCAATAATATTTTTATAAAACACATTTTAACTTAATTTAAAAATGTATACTTACAGCTTATAAATATAGCTTATAATACTTAAAGTACATAATGACTGATGAAGATGTGCAAACCTAATTGTATTCTAAAAGTGTAAGGGAAAAAAAAAAAGTGTATTTTTATTAGATTATTAGTAAATAAAATGAAACTTCTGAAAATACTATATGAATCCAACATGCATACAAAGAGTGCATTGCTAAAAACTTAGCACATGTGTTTTAAACTAGATTTTTCCTTTATCATGCACTCTCGTATATGTCAAAGTCCCAGATCTAAGATTTATAACCATTTTTATACTGAGGATTTGTTTTATGTTTCCTTTCAGGAACATGCAGTTGTTCATGCAGGTTAAGGTGAAACTGCATGTCAAAAAAGGTATTTGAGTAAAACTCAAATGACTTCCTCTCACTATAAGCGCCAGTTTCTGACAATGGCAACTTCTCTTCCACTTAGTTCAGCATCAGCGGAGCTTCATTTGGGTTCAGAGAGGTCGATAACCTCTGAAGAGTCTTCAGCTGGATCTGTTCCTCTCATTCTCATCCTTCCTCACACTGAGCAAGTTTACTTCTCACATGCTTGGTGAGCTAGACCTCTTTCTTCTCAATCTCTCCATTCCTCCAGCTTTCTAATCTACAAAAATACCAAGGCAGTCACACAGTGCCTTTGAAGCGTGGTCTCTATCCAAGTCCAAGCTGATATCAATCCTCTGGCCAGCGAGACAAGTGGTCAGCAGCGGATCCTAATCTTTCTGACATGTTTGGCAACTCGTAGCTTGCGCCAACCCCTCTACACTTCCTCCACTCCATCTCAGCGGCGTGAGGATTAACGCTTATCCAATTAACCTCCCGCAGAGCCCGCAGACTTAATCAGACGAGGCATCACACTGGAGCGAGACCTGGAGACAGACCTCGTCTCTTAGAGGCCCGGTTTAACTAATTACAACTTTGTGCTTTACAATCAAATATAAAAGAGAGGAAACGGGGGGAGGAGGGTAGGGGCACTCTGGTCGGGAACTCTGAATCTTCAAATGAGCGGCATGTCATTTTGTGCTTGATTAGAGGTTAATCTTCCACAAAGGTATTGTTTCACGAATGCCATAAGCCTGGTCTTAGCCCTATGGAAAAAAAGCGAAATGCTATTTCAGCTTATTGAAGCAAAGCTAACACCCCCACTGGCAGACAAAGACCACACAGTGAGATGAATCCAGGCCCTAAAAATCCTGCCAGGCTAACACCCTCATAAAAAATTCTTTAGTATTTAAAAAACTTGATAAAATGACTGTCATTTATTAGCGCTCTTTAGTTAATGTGTGCACAGCGTAACAGTGCGACGTGACCAATAAAGATAAAATTCAGCCCTTCCATGTTAAGGAATTAGAGGACTAAGTCCACAAAGATGGCTAGAAAAAAAGGAATCAGGCCTATAAATAATCTCAAAGTTTTACCTTTACCACCCACTGAATCAAAAAGGCCCAATCTATCAAACCTTAAAAGAAGAAGCCTCTGTGTCAGTGTTATTTTAGTATTATCACTATGAAAATATAGTACAGCACTATTATTTCGAATGAATAACAAATAAATTTTAGTTTACAAGGATAGTTCATCCATTTTTTTAGTTTTAGTTGAAGTTTACAATAACAACAGAAAAGAAGAGTAATCCAGACAGATGGAGCATTAAGCTAAAAAAAAGATTTTTATATATTAGCAGGTTGTTTTGCCTTCCTATCCTAGTACGTATAACCTGGATCGAGAAGGTCAAATCAGAATAATCCATCTCATTTCTCTGAGGAAGTTCGGCTCCTGAGCTGTCGTTTCGATTGAGAGTCAGAAGCGCACAGGAGATTGGCGGTGACACATTAAGTCTCTGATTGGTGTATTTTGGAGAGAGGATGTGAGAGCAGTGGAGAGTAGGGAAGTGTAAACAGTCCGGATGGTGGAAGTTCAACACTCAGCTCTGATCAGCAGAGCAGTAAAGCTGAACTGGAGCCCTCAGAGAGTGTGCACAGACTTCCGTTTGAGCACAGGTCGCACCATTTCTGGCATAAAGTTACTCAACACTGGGACACTACTGCAGGGCCAAGAAGGAAACATGGCAAGCAAAGGTCTCTATGGTCTGGTAGACTAACTAGGGCACAGAGTTCAAGGTTTCTCTACTGTTGTTCTGCATAACCATCAAATTAATGTGAATATCAAACTATGCAGCTTCAAATAAGGATGGCCTGCTAAACTGGGGCCAGAGTGAGAGAGTTTTGAGCGAGCTGACGGAGTCATTTGGAACAGTCACTTCCTCTTTCAGGTCACTGCTGTGTCGACACTGAACATTTTACATTCATTGATCTTGTACATCAAATATACCTTGCAACAACAAACATTTGGTTTTGTATTCTACATCATTGATGCAAAACCTGCTGATTTGTCACCAAAATATTATTACTTTTTGAAAATAATACCTATTTTTTCAGGAAGGATGCATTAAATTGTTTAAAAGTGAGAGTAAAGTACTGTTTTCAACATTGATAATAATTAAAAATGTGTCCTAAAGGATCATGGGGCGCTGAAGACTACTGGAAATTCAGCTTTGCCATCAGAGGAATAATTAAAATATATTAAAACAAAACAGTTATTCTAAATTGCAATATCACACAATAAAACGGATTTTACTGTATTTTTATCCAATCAATAAAGCCAAGGTGATCACAAGAGACTTTCAAAAACAACAACAAAGCATCATATCAATCCTAAAATTTGAAATAGTAATTTACAAACCAATTATTATTGTTTTTCATTATAGTGTGTTTTCTGTAACGTTGAAAAGACAAAGGAAAAATCTAAATATTTCTGGCAAAAATTGAAAATTGATTATTCTGTGTGGAAAAAACATCAACAGGGCAAAATCGGTTGTTGATGTTCACTAGCCTTAAATAAATAAATATATAAATACATAAATAAATAAACAAATATAAATAAGTCAGTATTGTTAAACCATAATATGATAAATCACTTAAAAGAATCAACTTTATTCACTTCTAAGAAATGACTGATATTTCCAAAATGTTGATGCTAATAATGTTCATATAACGGCAATATATAATCAATACATCAAATGATATTATACAAAATTGCTAAAAATTTAATTAACACCAAATAAAATATGCGCAGTTTTTGTGTTGCATTTTTTTTATCAAAAAAATAAATAAATGTTGCAAACATAATGTATAACGAACCCTGTGGTATATTTTATTCATTAAAATGATATGGTCAAAATGTTCAGTGGTCACAGAAATGATGTACCTTGATGGCTCAGCTTCTGAGGTGTCTGCTTTAAAAGAGGCGTTCAGTCTCCTTTCTCTGGTAGCGAGGTCATCAACAAGGTTCTGTCTTCTGTCTGCTTCGGCTTGCATTCTAACATTATACATTAAGGCTTTAAAATGACACATTTATGATTGCATAATTATACTCATCTCACAGAACCATTGCTAAATCATCAAAAACATCTGTGACTTAAGAACATAACAGTAATATTTTAACAGTACTTCAATACTAAAACACCACTACTTCAGACCATACGGTCATTGGTTTGTTATTATACACTGCCCCCTACAGGTGTTTATAAGAAATCACACTTTTGTCTCATTATTAAAGGAGGTTCACGGTAATATTAAGATTCTGTGTTTGTTTAATCACCCTAATATCAATTAAACCTGTGTGCTAACAGGTATTTTGTTAAAAATGAAAGGAAAATTTGGTTTCTGCCAGTTCTGCCATCACTATGAGCTCCTAAAACAACAACAACAACAAAATGCATAACCTTTTTGTCTGAATCATAATGCCAGTGAGCTGAACTTAAGAGCCAGTCTAGTCCATGAACCATATTAACTGTTCACTGAAAAGAACTGGCTCAAAAGTGGAGACACTGGAGAGAACTAGTTCTTGAGTTACAAGCTCATTGGAGGGCAGGATAATCAGCAAATAATACATTCAGCTTGGTCGGTTACTCTATTATATGACTTCATAACACTTATTTCATGACTACAATGCAATAATTCTATAGGATTTTTTGCCTTTTCTAGAGGTTGTAACACGCTAAAAAATGTCTAAAAAGTGTGAAATGTCTCATTTTGACATTAAATAAATAAATAAATAACAGCATTTATGTTTAAAACTATTTTTGGATGAACCACAATTTAGACATTCTTCAGCCTCGACACTGTTGCAAAAATGTCTCAAGTCTACTTTATTTATAGAGCCCTTTCCACTACAAAGTAGACCGAAGGACTGTACAGCAACACAACAAGACGAGATTAATAAAAACAAAAATCAACAATAACAGAAAAACTATTTACATCTTCCAAAAGTCAACAATTAAAAGCCAGAGTTTTCACACGAGATTTAACAACATCACCTGACGGTGCAGCTCTGATGTCAGGTGGAAAGGTATTCCACAGTCTTGGGCCAGCAACCGAGAACGCATGATCCCACTTAGTTTTCAGGCGAGTTTTCGGAACTGAGAGCAGTAAGCAGTTAAATTGATCTTTGAGGTCTACCAGAGTTAATATGAATCAGGTCCGTAATATATTCTGGGGCTATATCACGGACAGCTTTAAAAACACACAGCAACACCTTATACTGAATCCGATATTTAACCAGAAGCCAATACAGCTTTTCCAAAACTGGAGTAATATGCTCCCTTTTCTTTGTACTAGTAAGGAGCCTCGCAGCTGCATTCTGGACCAATTGTAAAATTGAAATAAGAGATTAGCTCACTACCAAATAAAGTGCATTACAGTAGTCCAAACGGGAGGAGATAAATGCATGAATCACTATCTCAAGCTCAGCAACAGACAAAAAGGAATTCATTTTTGCAATAGTCCTCAACTGAAAGAAGCAACTTTTCAACACACATTTAATTGTAAAAAAATGTAAGACATTAAAGTATAATGTAAAATATACCACACTCTTCCTCCGGATCTCTCAAAATCTTTGGACCCCCCTCTCAGCTTTTGAGAAGCAAGAAATTAATATTAAGTGATTTTTTTTCTGGAAAGGATACATACGCCGTTGAGCAGAAGCTCGAGTCAATGTCTCCTTGAGCTGTGCTATATTCTGTTTGAGCTTCTGTAATGATGCTCTCAGGGTCATGTTGAGCTACAAGTACAGACAAAGACAAAAGTGATATAACAGCATAAAGATCAGACACACATGGCTTAATTTTATTGTACAACAAACATTTATAAAACCCTGTCTTTACCTTGGCTGGATTTCCTCCAGTCCTCAGCTGTCTATTTCTTTCATGGATGTTTTCTGCAATTTCTTGAGCCAGGCGACAAGCTGCATCATAATTCTGTAACCTAAACAATGAAAAACAAAACAATGTCAATTTGGTAAAAATAGTTTCTGCCACAGCTTCCACCAGTTTTCAAGTCATTTAAATCACAAGATTGGCATCAACTAAATCATGTGACAGATCTCAGCAAACCGGACTGGCAACATTTATATCAGCTGTTCGCCGAGTAAAAACATATATATATGTACACAAACACAGAATCATTTATTAAAGTACAGTGTGTGACGAGCAATAAAGAAATGAATACAGAGATAATTTCAGTCTGAAGTGATCTGGCTGAGTACAGATCCACTGACTGCAACAGCAAATTATGTTTGCTGAACTCTACGACCTGTAGACCTCACTTGTTTATAAACGATAAGAATTTAGAAATGCATACCACAAATCCTGTGACATATTGCGGCACTTTCGTTTCAGTTATAAAAAGCGTTTCTCAGAGCAAAACCACCAGCAACATAAACTGCGCCGTGCCAGTTCCTGTTTGGCCGTGACGTCAGACGGTGGCCTTGTACAGACATATCACGTAGCCTACGCTCAAAATTAATACACAGAAAACGTTACATTTTTTAACACGCTGTAACTATAATATTTAGAATACAATAGACTTTCGCAAGCTTTAGATATGCTAACGTTATGTAGGCTACATTATCTCACTTATTGCACAACTAGTCTCAAAGAAATTAATAGAGAATGGGAATGTGTCGGCACAGCTGCAATGCATTCTGGGAATTTAGGTCACGGGAGCCACAGCGGAGGCTTGATAATATAGTGAATGTAGATGTTTGATATTATTTAATGTTTATATTATTCTACTTAAGATCGTGTTGGAGTGGTTAAGGCTCACCTTACATCATTTGCCATAGCCCTTTGCACGGCCGGTGTGAAAAATTTGCTTTTTTCAGAGTTAGCAAGCTGTAATTCCTGCAGACATTGATAAGGGCTATGCCATAGCCCTTATCAATGTCTGCATTAAATGCAATTAAAAGCTTTTGATTAACGCTATGTTGATACAGTAAGCGTTAATCATTCCAACGCGATCTTAAGTTGAATCATATAAACATAAAATAATATAAAATGTCTACATTCACTACGGAACTCGGATGAAAGTTAAATTGAAACTCGGTAAACAACTCAAATAAGATGCGTCTTAATAATTGATCTCTGTAGATTTATTATATACAGTGGTTTACGTTAAACTGTAAGCCCTCACACCACAAATAGAAGAAAATCAAATATGGAAACGTTATCGGTACTTTGATACCCAGCCACTTGTTTGCACGGATTAAGTTTCATTCATTCATTTATTTGATCGCTTGCATCGTTGTTTGTTCGGCATCTCTAATAGTAAGAATCTTCAACTTGGTTCATTCAAGTCAAGGTATTTATTTGCATAGCATCCACAATACACATCGTTTCAAAGCAGCTTCTAGTAAGTTCTGTTACCACTATAATGGCTTAATTCTTTACACTAAGCAGTTTTACTGTGCAATATGACAATATATAACAATGATAAATGATCCACTGGTTGAGATCTAGCTATGTATTCTCCCCTTTAAAAAATAGCCATGATTTTGCTACTCTAACCAAAGTGTTTTAGCAGTTAGCCTATATCAGTACCACTGTGGTGAAGGAGACTGAATAATGAATATTTGCAGCCTCTCAGACAAACCACAGAGCGATTTTTTTTTATTTAAAGAGATTTACATATTAGTCTGTTTTATTAAGAGTATGTAAGATGGTTTTCAAAAAATATTAATAGTAAGCGGTCGGCTTTTTCCGTGGTGATTTGCGTGTGTTTACACTGTGTGCTCCTGAGCGTGACCTAAAACATGGCGGAATCCAATGCGGCGTGATGTAGATTCCCATTCTCTATATGAAGACGTAAAATTTTGGTTTGAGTTGAAATTATTAATTAGAAATGAATTATTATATGAGAAGAAATAGACCATGGAGTCAGAAACACTAAATTCAGCCCACACCTGCTAAATCAAGTTGTGAAAGATATTAATTAATGTTGATTGTAGCCATTGTACACATTAGCCTACTGATAATAAAGAATAAGAAAGTGTTGGTTAAAAAAAACTCTTTACAAATACTCCACAGTCTGCATAAACCGGAGAACAATTAACTAATTGCAATAGAGATGCTATGTTCTTACAGCCTATTGATAGCCCTACTAATTTCACAAGAAACGTATCTGACCCTGCAATATTTAACAATGTTAAAAACAATGTAGCCTATATTTAGCCTAAGTAGGAGTGTAAATATCTTCATCTTTTTTGTCTCATTCCTCCAAGTTCAGATCTGTTCAGTTATATATTGTTTGTTACATAATGGCACAATTCTTATCTATGTAAAAGAGACAAACATGTCTCTTTTAATTTCTGTCCTGATAACGTCTTCCTGTGAAATGTTTTGTTTGAAAAGTGTATTTGAGATCTATCTTTATATCTATATATATATATGAAGAGTTCCAATGCAAAAGCCTCTAAAAGCCATCTTGGTCAAAAATGAGATAGCGATACTGAGTGAATGCATGTGCCTGCATCTTCAATAAACAAGCTACAGGTAGTCCAAAATGCAGCGGCTAGAGTCCTCACCAGGTCAAGAAAATATGATCATATTACCCCAATTTTACAGTCTCTGCACTGGCTACCTATTACGTTCCGTATCAGTTACAAAATATTATTACTTGCCTATAAGGCCCTTAACCGAACTAGTCTTCTACCACGCTACAATCCATCACGCTCCCTAAGGTCGCAAAACTCTGGACTTTTGGTAGTACCTAGGATAGCAAAGTCCACTAAAGGAAGTAGAGCTTTTTCGCATTTGGCTCCCAAACTCTGGAATAGCCTTCCTGATAACGTTCGGGGTTCAGACACACTCTCTCTGTTTAAATCTAGATTAAAGACACATCACTTTGGCCAAGCATTCAAATAATGCATCTCATAAACTTTTACTGCAGTCATAATCTTTTACTGCAGTTATATATGATCAAATGCACATTATTATTCTTTAGTTTGGGTTAAACAAATCAATTTTGCTTGGTTGGAACAGCAGCTACGCTAATTATGTCTCTATATTTTTCTCTGTTTTTGCCACGGATGTAACTAGGATTTACACCAGCTTCAGTCTGGATCCAGAACACCTGAGAAGAGATGATGCCAACCCCTCAGAGGACCTCAAATGATGCCAACCCTGAAACAACTTACAAAACTACCACATTTTGCTATAAATTTGATTGCATCATATAATAATTGCTGTTAATAGTGTTCATCGTTTGATTACGTCTTTGATTGATATTTCCATACATTTCTGCCATGTACATAAACTGACAGTCACCACTGATAAGCTACTACTAAATATTGTAGAAACTTAATTTGCTGTAAAGTTGCTTTGCAATAATTTGTATCGTGAAAAGCGCTGTACAAATAAACTTGAATTGAATTTAATTGAATGCTCTCCACACATAGTATATGTTCATCAAGTACTTTCACTTCAAATGCGCTAAATCCCAGCCTCAACCCATACAGAACTGTACTTACATAGAAACCTATACATAGTAGCCAGAAAGAAATGCTAATTTTAAAGAAAAACGTCAGACGTACTTAGAGGCTTTTGCATCTGAACACTCTCTATCTCTCTCTCTCTCTCTCTCTCTCTCTCTCTCTCCCTCGCTCTCTATATATATATTTATTTAGTCATTTATCAGACTCTTTTATCCAAAGCGACTTACAAATGAGGACAACAGATGCAATCAATTGTATATATATATATATGCTGATAATTATGCTCCCACACATATGATGATATCCTCTGATAAATCAAATGATAAATCAATCTTGAAAATGTAAGCGTTATAATCTTTCTAGTCACCATCACAACTTTTTAATATAGTCAAGGCCAGGCTTTAGTGTATTTAAATTTTAAAATATAATAATAATAAAATTATAAAACAAACAAGGACATATACATTTTTTAATGATATAGTTTTGCATCTGCATTATGCATATTAATAGGCAAATGGATTGCAACAAACCTTAACTTAAATTTATTATCTTAGATGAAGGAGTTTGAGGGAGGCTATTAGCTTCATTCGCTTCTTCTGATGGACTGCCACTGGGCATGTTGCCTATACTGTTAAAAACAAACAAACAAAGATTTTTAAACTAATGCATCTTGATCTTTTAAGTGTTTACTCTGCTTTTTCTCTCACAGTGTTTCACAGATATAATTTACTGTTGCACACAAACAACCTTTTTAAAAATTATTCTCTTTTTTTGGTCTTACCACCATCAAAGACACTTATTCACCAAAATGAGCGTGTCAATCGTGTCCACTTCCAGCCCCTTTGATGAGCAAGTCTTTGACACAGGGTGGTGGTGGGCGATAATGGGGGTAGAAGATTTTGTACGGTCATCATCTGAGAAAGCTAAATGGGGACCTCACTTCAAGACAGTGGTGGGAAACAATGGAGTCCCCACAAGGACCACCTGTTAGTGATGGATCCCATCAGGAAGAGCCTGTGCCTGCCAGCCTCACTGAGGCAGCACCCATTCCAACTGGATCCCAAAAGGAAGAATCTGTGCCTGCCAGGAACCCGCTGAGGGGAAAAATAAGGATCCCAGAAAATATAAAACAGCATCTTGTCAGGCATAATGTCTTGACACCTTTTCCCTAAGGCTCCCAAAGGGACCACCTACACCTTCCAGTACCCCAAAAGGAGCAACAGCATCCAATGGGTACCCACAAGGATACCCAAAGAGAGCAATTTGCCCACCAGGTCCCATGAGGAGGCACCTGTGACCACCAAGCCCCCACTGAGGAGAAAACAGATGATCCCAGAAAATATGAGCATGCTGTTTTGACACCTTTGCCATTTTATTAGGAAGTCTTTGGATTAAAATGTTATATTTATAAATGTGAAATGTATTTATTTATATATTGATGCAAGTGACCTACTTTTTGATTAATTTGATTTGATTAATGTGGAGTTATCTGACTGTGAAATTACAGCTAAGCAGCACAATGTTTATAAAATAAAACGTAACCTAAGTGTGTTAACATGTAACATTCTAACAAAACGAACAGGTTTAGCACCTTATTTAATGCTATTAGTCCCCATTTTGAGCCTGACCATTTTGTTTCACATCCAAACACATATGTGTTTGAATAAATAACAGTGTGTTGAAAACAGAACTGACTTTTGGAATTTCCTGGAAAAACAGGCATTAAAATGTGTCTGGTATAAACATTCTGTGACACTTCAAGAAGACAGAATTTCTCTGTTTCTAACCACAGAGGGAATTACATCAAATTAATTTTATATAGAAGTGTGATAACAATTTTGAGAACTGTACGATTCTGTCAATGCATTATTTGTTTTATTAAAAAAATACATACAAATATATTTCGATATACTTTAATATATTTTCTATTATATTTCTAATACCCCCCCCCCATACAAAAAAAGAAGAAGTTGAATCCCCTTATAAAATATAAAAGTTATACATGCTTAACTTAGTTATATCTCCTTAGACGTTATTACGTAGTTAATAAGCACTGTCTGAAAAATTCTTACATTTTAACAGATGGCACAGAATAAAATCTACAATATCTTTATTTGCTGTTTGATGTTGAAGTTAATTACTAAACATCATTGTTATGCCATGTTGTATCATTGGTTTTATTACAATTGTTCATATTCAAGAGCTAATATTCACATTGCAAAACAGAAAATAACAGAGGCCATCTGAAATTTTCCACTGTGTATACAGTAGTACTACAGCCACATGGACAGGTCACATGACAGTCACATCATCTGAACAAAACCCAGGTGTCTCAGGGCATCACAAAGAGAGCAACAAACCTACTGTGAACTTAACGTTAAAAGTCTCTTTAATGTGAGCGGTTGGGGCCATGCTTCAGATTACTTCAAATATTGCATGCTCCCATTTTGGCTCTACAAATGTGAATGTCCAGAGTGTGGAGGACGGCAATAATTCACAGTATGCAGACCGGACAATCTGTGGCAGACTCCGCTCCCGATCTCTTTATGGCTCTGAGGAGACAAAACACTCAACGGAAGAGAGTGACGAGGACAGAAGCCACATAAGACCTCGTTCAAGATCATTCTATGTTTGTGACACTGATGATGCAGGAACGGGTCATTTTAGCAGATGCAATGCTATCATACCAAGAGCAAGATCACTACACAGTGAGGATGGGAAAAGAAACACTGGCGGGACAAGTATCACTGCAAAGCCTCCGATCAAAAGACCTAAAGGAAACTCAAGCAAACGGGCCAGCAAGGATCTTACAGGTGCGTGAGTGAGATCTTTTTACCTTTGAAAAATGTCACCTTTAGGGTACTTGCGTTAATAAAATCATAAATAAGCACAAATGCTTGTGTAACACCTCTGAAGGCTTAATTTAAGCTACAATTAATAATGAATGAATTATTATTAATTAACAATTATTCTAATCCCAAAATGCATTTGTGACTTTACTCCAATATAATACATATGCAAATCAAAAAATGTTCTAGCTGAAAATTATAAGCTCATACCGTGTAAAACTACTTTTAAAAGGAAAGATATTGTAATAATGATTCTAACTGCAGAAAAAAAATGTTTTACACACATTTTAAATAGATATGTAAAAAATAATAAAACAAACAAACAAACACACTTAAATCAATCTTTTAAAATGTATTTGTTTGAACTTAAAGTTAATTTAGTCATCACAACAATGTTATTGAATTATTATTATTATTATTATTATTATTGAATTTACATTAAGTGAGTAATCTAAATTCCAGAGCAATCCTGTCAGTCCTGTGAAGCTATACTGTACATTCATGACAGAAGTCTCTCCTTTTATGTCATTTCTACACAGGCATACTCAGCTCATTTATACCATGAATATATAACCACATAATTTAAAAATTGTTTATTTACCTAAGATTTTTTTAAATGGTTAAAATACATTTCAATATTATTGTTGTTGTTGTTATTACTGGTAATATAAATAATCATGACATTAATAATTACTATATATTCTATTTCATAGACTTTGGTAGTTCTTTTATAATATTTATTAGTATAAATATAAATGTTGATCATATTAATGTTATATGTATTACAGAAATATTGCTGAAGTTACATTTTTTCTATTAGGTTTTATTCCAAAGTTGCATTTAGTATAACTTAAATTAGGCAGAAATTAGTAGAAATGTACATTTAAATATCCAATGTCAGCTGATTCTGACCAAACAAAATCTCTAATATGAGCTGATAAGCTGATTCCCTAAAGAACATTTTTTTTCTTGGTGTGAAGAACATTTTAATAATCTAAGGAACCTTTTTTTTTTTTTGCTATAAAGAACCTGCAATGCAATGGAAAGTTTCTTCATGGAACCACAGATGCCAATAAAAAAACTTTATTTTTAAGAGTGTAACTAAGGAATCCTGTAGTGTCAGGTGGCAAGATCAGACAAGAAAAAAAAAGAAAAAGACAAGATGACAAGATAAAAAAAATTGGCTTGACAAATTATTTTTCACAAATATATTAAAAAAAAAAAAAAATTTATGGTTGGGAACATAAGTTATAATATTATTGTCATTCAAGTCATGCTGCAGTTTTTTTTACTTTTGAGCAATTCAACATTTTAACAGGAAATAAAGGAAGTTTAAAGGGTGTACCCATGATGACCATTTCTGAGGTGGATAACTGGGAGATAAGCTCTTCTTTGGGGATGAAATACGGTCAGTATGTAGACTGGGAAAAGATCGACCCAGAAGCTGCCACCCGTTATGGGAAGATCCTCTCAAGTGATCATTATGAGCTCAAAGCAATGGGCCGTACAGGATTCTGGTCCATGCCTCATACTCTCAGAGCCAAGGCTTACCAGCACATCATCCACAGCATCGAGAGCACATCCACCACCGCTGATCTGGACACTTACCATGGCATAGTTAGGAAGCTTTTCGGGGAACTGCAAACAAGCACACACCCTTTCCCAAAGTTTATGGAGGATGGGGAAATTCCCAGATACTGCTTAAATAAAGCAGGTCTGAATTCAGTGAAAAAAATTCTCATTTGTATAAACCACCATTTTCCTGATGTCAGCTTCTGTCCTATTCTGTCCGCTCTGGTGTCTCTTCTCTTGCACTTCAGTGAGGATGAAGCCCAGTGTTTCCACAGTATTTGTTCCCTGGTGTCCTACACAGACCCTAAAAAGCATTACATTGACCGGACTTTCCTCACTTCACGTGCCTTATGCATGACCTTTGGTGACCTTGCCAATAAATACTGCAGGGGAATCCGGAAGCTAATAGCCAGCTCTCACCAGAACCTGTTTGAGTTCTACTCTGACTGGATCATGTGGATCTTTGCCGATCTGCCTTTCACATACGCTATCAGAGTGCTGGATGTCTATCTAATGGAGGGTTACAAAGTTTTATACCGTGTAGCTCTTGCTCTACTCAGCTTTTACAAGGTCTGTGTGTCTTCACGAGTGGCCCACGTCGACGACTTCAGACAGGACATGAAGAGTTTTGTGCAGAATGTGGGACGGCACAGTACTATTGACGCTCTGCTTCAGAGGGCTTTTAGTATACAGCTGCCCACGCGTAAAGAACTGACTTATCTCTTCAATGCCAACAAGGATGCACTAATTCATAAGGACATCCACAATAAGAGGTGAGGGGTTTGTGAAGTCGTTTATTGTGTTCTCTGTAATTCCTATTATATATAAAACTGTATTTTTGACATTGACAATAGAACTACAACAAATGTCTCTTTTTTTTCAAGCTCATACCAAGCAATGGATTTTCGGGCCTTCAGATCCTCTGTAGTGACTGAAACAGAGATGAGGGTGATCTGGGCCTGGATTCCAGAGCGATTTGCTCTGTTCAGTCCTGTGCAGCTATTCAGTACAAATATTCATGGCAGAAGTCTCTTCTCGTAAGTTATTATGATTTACATGAATTATACTATCAATACAATAACTTTAGAATTTGAAAATGTAGCTTTAAATGGTTAAAATATATGTAAACATACATATAAATAATAGTAATGATACTTATTATTAGAAATATTTTTTCAGCAGCCATTACACTAGTCAGTGATCTTCAGAAATCATTCTAATATGCTAATTTGATGCACAGATGAAAACAGTTGTGCTGTAAATAAAATTATGGTGGAAATTATTATACTTTTCAGGATTCTTTGCTAACTATAACGTTGAAAATAACAGTATTTATTTGAAGTAGTTTTTTTTGTAACAATTTAAAAGTCTTTACTGTCACTTTGCATCCTGGTTGAACAAAAGTATTAATTTCTTTAAAAATAATAATTTTCCTGCTAGGTTTTATTCCAAAGTTGAGGGGCATGATCCAACTGTTTTACTCTTGAAAACTGAAGATGAGGAGGTATGTATGCATTTTTTTTAATCTTACAGAAAATACATAAATACACAGTATTTTGCTAAATTTTGATTTGCTTTTGCTTGGCCTCATGGCAACACAGATTTGTGGGGCTTTCTTGTCTTCTGATTGGGCTCAGAAGAATTGTGATGAAAAGGGATTTAAGTTCTTTGGCACAGGAGAGTGTTTTGTTTTCACTGTGAGTAAGTCTACATTTGTCATCTGATTCAATTGATTTATTGTGCTTTAAACTACATGTTGCATTGCACGCACAAGAATATGATTTGAATAAGTTAATCAAATCAACTTTTCAGCTACGACCAGGAATGGAACGGTTCCAGCGTCCAGTGCTGCAGATCTCTGGGATGTCTGACAAATGTGATTCCTCTCATCAGAAACAAACTCTCTCAGTTAGTTCTCTGCTAAGCACTCATGTGGACAGACCCACTGGAGCCTCTCAGAACCAAAGATATGAGTCTGCATCATTCTGCACATTGTCAACCTTCAAATTCATGGCAGGAAATGATGAGACACTTTTTATTGGTAAGCTGTTTTTTTATCTTTAATGACATGAAAGGTTTCAGCATGTAATTCAGACTCAGTTATCCCCTATTATTATTATAAACAATGTAACAGCCTCTCAGGCTAATATTTGCATGCCCTGAATGCACATTTCACCTGCAAACGTGCTGTTACGCTGCCTATGTGTCAACATTACTGGGAAAAATAGCCTCTAATAAATGTTGTGTATACACTGCTTTACTTACGGCTCTTAGTGTGTGGTCTCTATCCTGCAGGTGGTGATGATGGCCACGCGCTGCACCTGCAGGCAGATCTGACAGCTGGATCTTCTGAACACTGTGATACGTTTGAGAGTCCACCTCTCTGCAAGGGATGCTTCAAGATCCAGTCACTAGAGGTGTGGGGTATCCAGCACTCTTTGTCTGTTCCACCACTGCTATCACAGTGAAGACTGTAGAGAATATATGTTGCTTGCCCACACATCAAAGTTCACACTGCCAAATGTCATCATGCTTTGAGACAAATCTAAGGCCATTAAAACTATTTTTTGATTGCAGTGTAGGACTACATGTACATTGTTGTGCTATTGCTTTATGAACAGTAAAAAATGTAAATTTAAGATTCAAATATCCACAATATTATTTATTTACATTTTAAATACTTGTTTTATTATATGACTTGCTAAATTATTTTAATATTGTGGTCCTGTTGTTCACTGTATTTCTGGAATAACTAAAGTGTGTAAAACCTTTTGAATAGAAGTTGCAAAGTATTAAAGTGGTCATATGATGTTGCTAAAAAGAACATTATTTTGTGTATTTGGTGTAATGAAATGTGTTTATGTGGTTTAAGGTTAAAAAAACACATTATTTTCCACATACTGTACATTATTGTTTCTCCTCTATGCTCCGCCTTTCTGAACTACGTCGATTTTTACAAAGCTCATCGGTCTGAAAAGCGAGGTGTGCTCTGATTGGCCAGCTTTCCAGTGCGTTGTGATTGGCCGAATACCTCAAGCGTGTGACGGAAATGTTACGCCCCTTGCCATACTGTGATGCCTTGTCCCGGCCAGAGCGACGAGACAAAAACATTCAAATCCTTTAAAATCGAGGCATTTGTTGCATCCAGTGGGGACATAATTACAGATTATAATGACTTATCCGCTTCTTCCACGGTGAAAGCCGATCCGGCGATCCACAGTGCGAAGTTGATGTTTTTCCTCAGCGACCAGCACGGATCAGCTCCAGGCATGACGAAGCAGATATCGTCCTCTTTCGGAAGGGCAAACAAAGTAGTTTCGCTTTCACAACGAAACACACAGCGCCTTCACGACATGGCGGCGGCGGCAACAACAATACTACAGCGAGGATAAAAGTTACGCCTTCTTTCTTTGCGTGAACATTTGGGCAGATTTGGGCGATCATTATGCAAACCTTCCCACATCGTAGACATGTGGGGGCGTGTTAGAATGAGCCGTTTTAGGTAGGCGTGGTTGACTCTTAACTTTTATAAAGAATATCTCTTTGGATTTGAGACTTTAGTCTTTGTAACTTTACATATCTTCTTTATGCACCAAGATCTTGTAACAGTCCAAAGAGAAAGGAAAAATTGAAATCGCATCATGTGATCCCTTTAAAACGAATTTTTGCCCCGTTTGTGTTGTTTTACTACTTACAATTGATTAAAGTCGGCATGAAATGGAAGTTGCGATTGTCTTTTCTTCTCTACTGTGACATATATCCGAGTGAAACGGCATCTGAACTGAGAGGGCGGGACGTGATTTCGTCCTTCGGGAATTGATTGGATCGTTGGAATTTGGGGCGTTGCTAACAAAATGGAGGCAGACCTGAATGCCAGTTTGCAGTTAGTGGTGGGGGATTTCTCTCCACTGGATTCACAGCCAGCACCCAAGCATGAATAATTGTTTTATTTATTAAGGATGACGATCAAGGGCACAAAACATGCCTAAACAGCACGCGTGCACGCGAGAGAGAGAGAAAGAGAAAGAGAGAGAGAGAGAGAGAGAGAGAGAGAGACTACCTGAATGACTCAGCGCGTCCTCCATCAGGTTAAATCATATTCATGAAAAAAATTAGTTTGCGATGTCCTAAGAGTAATGTTGCCGTAATATCCTAATATCTTTTCAATGTTTAGGGGTAACGTACTCCCTCATGAGTGGTGTCAGTGCTATAAAGTGAAGCATCAGCTTCAGCTTTTCCCCCTGTCGTTTATCCCAGCGTTTACCGCTCACGTCACTAGCTCCGCCCTTGCGCCATAGCTCGTGACCGGAAGAGAAGATGAGTCGTTTTGAGGGGGAGGGGAGGTTAAAGTTTTTGATTAAAGATTACGATTTCATGGTGACTTTAAAGTATAAAACATTGTTATTTACAATGCACAGCATGGTTTTTAATCATATTTTTAGGGGGGACAACCCTCAGATGGGGGGTCCTGTCCCCCCCGACCCCCACGGGATTTCCGCCTATGATTTGGGGTGATGTGATGTCTGCTGGTGTTGGTCCATTGTGTTTCATCAAGTCCAAAGTCAATGCAGCCGTCTACCAGGAGATTTTGGAGCACTTTATGCTTCCATCTGCTGACAAGCTTTATGGAGATGCTGATTTCCTTTTCCAGCAGGACTTTAGCACGACTGATCGCTTCCATGCCACACCTCACTGATGCTGGAATTAAGGAGCCTCGGCCAAATATTGAGTGCATAAATGAACATACTTTAAAGAACTTGAGCTTTTCTGTTTCGCAAATCCATATTTTTGATTGATCTTAGGAAATATTCTAATATTTTGAGATACTGGATTTTTGACTTTCATGAGCTGTAAGCTCTAATCATCAAAATTCAAACAAAAAAAAAAACAAACATTTGAAATGTTTTACTTTACATGTAATGAATCTAGAATATATGTTTCACTTTTTTAAATAAGTTTAAAAAAAAAAGAACTTTTTCACGATATTCAAATTTTTTGAGATGCACCTGTATATTGAACATATATTTACTCATGCAATATATATCCATATATTGTCAATGCATATATTTCTGTATATTGAAAAATATAAGCACTAGTTTTCAATATATGGAAATGTATTATGCAATATATTGCAATATATTTTGCAGTATATTCCCATATATTTTCGTTCCGTAAAAGGGACAAGGCTATCCCCTCAAAAACAGTGCATAAGGATAATAAATGTATAGCCAAAGTCATGTCACTCGTCGGCCATCTTTGAAACGCCTGTCGGGCATGCAAGTGCAGCTCCTATCTCTTTGTATGGGGAAACATCAAATTCTCCCAAACTGTTCACTAAGCTTACAATTAAATTTCATATTTGAAATCTGACAACAACTGTGCCATAAATGTGGTTTCTTTTGCTCAAATAGCATTATAAAAAGCTTATTATTCAGGCTCAGCAAGTGCGCATGCGCAGTCCTAAGTGCGCATCTCAGAACTCTGACTATCGGTGCATTCCTAACTGGATATATCGCCCTCCGAAGAGCACTTCGGAGTGAAAACAATCATGGCTGCCATATTGAAGTGTAGTCTTTCCAAACCGAAGTGCTCAAAACTGGCCACTTCAAAGGGCCCTTCGGAATGAAGGATTTCGAAGGGTACAACTGATGGACACTTCGGGCTCGTGATGATGACGCAGAAGGGCACTTCAAGAAACAGTTGTTTGGTCCCCTACACCCTTCAACCCTTCGAAGCTCTCACTCTGGAGGGTAAACCCTTTGAAGGGATTAGGGCATAGGGATGAGCCCTTCCGAATGGAACGCAGGGTGTTTCTATAGTAACCGGGACTTCTAACGGCAGCTGCAGTGACGTGATAACTTTACTGATTAGCGATTGGCTCTTTTACTCAGAAGGCGGGGTTTCCTGCAATTGAGCAACCATATTAAGCTTTGCATTTTCCCCCATTCAAAATAGGGATATATTATTAGGCAATATTATTTTATTTTCGATCCGATACCCATATTTTCAAGCTCAGTATAGTCGATACCGATACCGATACCTCCAAACTAAACTGATCTTTTAAATTATTAAAAGAATATAATCAGTAATTATACTCACTTAATATTAGATTTTAAAGCCATGTTTTTTAACATTTCATAACTTTTTTATTTACACTGTCAGAAATAAAATATACTATAATTGTATTTTAGCCCTTTACTGGGGCAGGTACAACTATAGCCCTAAAGGGGAGCATATTAGTACCATACAAGTATGCATGCTTTAAGGGTAGATAAGTTACAAGGTGCACCTTTGAGGATACCTCATGAAAAATAAACATGGTGTTACATAAATACTCAAATGTATTATTATTATTATTATTATTACCATGGTAAATTTGTGGTTACTGCAGTTTTACTACAAATACTGTGGTTACTGTAATAAAACCATGGTTAGTAAAGGCTGCCAGGCTGTTGTACCCCTAAAGGTGAAACTTTAGCATATTTTTTTCTGACAGATTTATTAACAGCGATTACAGAACATAACACAATCCATCTGAACTTTTAACAACCAGTTTAAATAAATGTACTTGCATAAACTAGCCAATTTAACATAAGTATTACATGTACACAAAAGTTTGGGGTCAGTAAGATTTTGTAATATCTTTTTTTTTAAGTCTCATGCTCACCAAGGCTTCACTTATTTGAACAAAAAATATTGTAAAATATAACAATAAAAAAATAACTATTTTCTATTTTAATATATTTTAAAATGTAATTTAAAATGCATCTCCGAGCAAAGCTGATTTTTCAGCATCATTACCCAGTCTTCAGTGTGGAAACCGTGATGCATTCTTCAGAATGAATTTTATATATAGCAACAATGTTATGTAATGTAATCTAATAATGTGGCAATGGTTTATTGAGATCTACTTATGCTTCTGATGCTTTTGGGAAACGCAGCCCTATTTAAACAAGCACTGTGAGCCATGCGTCAGCAGCGAACGCTGTCTGTGATTGGTTGCTTCTGTCTTTCAGCATTTGCGTGTGTTCAGATGAGCAGGAGAAATGGTTCTATCCAACACAATTATTCGCTAATATAGTCTATTTTTCCACTTAGAAGATTATTTTATGCACCGAATTTCTTGATAAATAAATAAAATTGATGGTTAAAAATGCACTTTAGAATCGATATTTTTATGTGAGGATCGATCCTTTCAATAAAACATCAGTATCTAAAGTGCGGATCGATCCGCCCATGCGTAATTCAAAACAATAGGAATGACACGTCTTTGGTGTAGCATCGAAAATATTAGCTGTAACGAAATATAGATCAGTTTGATGCTTCCTGGAGGCCTCTTTTCAATCACCTGTTAAAAACTTTTAATAACGGCGATACTATTTGAAATTTTCTTTTCTTTTCTTGTAATTGCTATTTTCTTTCATTTCCGTATCAATCTTAATATGTTCAGATTTTTTTCTCTCTAAATTTCATTTCAATATTTGACTTTTTCTTTTCCTTAATTATTTGTCAAAACTAGCGACAATGTTGACACCGTTGCAAATCTATTCGCTCTCTGTTACTATGGTCATATTCCTTAAGTAATGCCCTTGTGAGGTAAAAAGGCCTAGGTTGTTACCTATTATTATTATTGTTATTATTTTATAATTGTTATTATTACAATATTATTTCACCTTGTCTATGATGTCATATTGTGCAGAAAGTTGTTTTGAACCCCTTTGCCTTTACTTGGTGATGTGGTTATCTGCTAAACTGAATTTAGTTTAGTTTTTTTTATTTTTATTTTTTTTCCTTCTTGTTTGTGTAGTTGTGTTTTGTCCTGTCTTGTGATTGTACTTTTTATGTGTCTGAAAATTGAAAAATACCACAATAAATATAATATACAAAAAAAAAAAAAGAAAATATTAGCTGTAACTACAAGAACTTCTGGGGAGACATTTACAGTTGAAAACTTACAGAGCCAAAACGCTCAATTGAATTCGACTTCTCAATTAATAACCAAAACAAAAACGCAATATTAATTCAAGACTTCTGTACAAGTAATTGGGTGTAGGTTCTTTTTTTTTGAACAGTTCAAATGAACCGATTCAGTGGCATCAACTCTCCTTCGCTACTAAGCAACGAGTCTAAACGCACGCAGCGTACTGTTGCCTGGATACGTGTGTTTGGTTCCAGTAGCCTGCAGCCTTTTCGACTCGTTTACTCTGAAGCTTAAAGTTGTATCGCAATGGCAGAAGACGCGCAAGAAGTCCCTCAGATCGCATTAGAGGCTGTTATTGGTTTTAATGGTAAGATAAACTGTGAACCTTATCACGTTTGATAGTTTGATCTATAATACATGGCATTTGCTAAAATGGATGTAATTAAGCGGTACCACAACATAAAACGTTACATGGTTTTATACAGGTCATGTGTTTTCTGGACTCAAAGTGCATCCAGACAAAGAACATCTCATTTATCCTCTTGGCTGCACTGTTATTATTAAGAGTCAGAGAAGTGGGAAACAAACTTTCCTCCATGGCCACACGAACAACGTCTCTTGCATTTCTGTGTCCAAAAGTGGACGCTATATTGCATCTGGACAGGTCACGTTCATGGGCTTTAAGGTGAGCTGGTGCAATACAAGAGGAAAAACGCTATTTACACATTGCTTAATAACATCACAGAGATACAGTGCTCCCTTAATACTCCGTTCTATAGCTTTCTTCAAATGAGATGGCCATTTCTCACTACAGGCTGATATTATTATCTGGGACTATGAGAAGAAGGAGATTTATGGCCGTCTTGTGCTTCATAAAGCTAGGGTTGAAGATCTCAGCTTCTCCCCAAATGATAAGTATCTGGTATCTTTGGGTGGACAGGATGATGCCAGGTAAAAATCTTACTGCAGTGATCTAGAATTAATATTTCCCATATTTTGATGTTTCTTAGCTCTAGTCTCTTAGCAGTGTTTAATTAAACAATATATGTGTCTGTATTACCTTATTACCTATATTACAGTTTAATCTAACTGTACAATGAGAATGTTTTTCTCAGCATGTTTACTTGATGGTTTTAGCATTGTAGTGTGGAACATCGAGAGTAAGGAGGCTATATGTGGCAGTCCTGCTTCAGCACAGAGTGCTGGTCACTGCCTCACCATCGAGTACACCAACCTGAACGATGAAATCTTTGTCTCTGCTGGAAAGTAAGTCCAATTTTATGGTAGTTATTCATGCAAGAAACGTTTCCATTTTGATCTAAAACAAAACTTTCATAGTATAATGATTCACATTTAATCTCACATTAAATACAAAAAATATAAGGTCTATTATGTTGCTTTCATTTGATAGAAAATACAACAGAAACGGCAATATTGTAAAATATTATTATATTACAGTTAAAATCCAGATTTCCTACTTTAATATATTTCAAAATAAGTCATTTATTCCTGTGATGATCCTTCAGAAATCATTCTAATAATCCGATTTGGTGCTCAGTTATTATTATATTATAATAAATAATAATAATAATAATGTTTGAAAATATACTGAAAAATATGATATATATATATATATATATACTGTATATATATATATATATATATGTGTGTGTGTGTGTGTAGTTTCTTTCAAATAAATCAGAATCAGAATCAGAAGAGCTTTATTACCAAGTATGCTTACACACACAAGGAATTTGACTTGACGACAGGAGCTTCCAGTGCAGAAGAAAGTACAAACATAGTGCAGACATACATAGGAATAACACAGTAGGGATGTAATATAACACTGATATAATAAAAATTAAAAATTAAATAACGTACTATATACAGAAATAGAAGTATAGGAAAAAATGTAATTGTTTAGATAAATGTACAGATATGTTTATTAGTGTGCAGATATGCTATTTACAAAGTGTGCAGTTTAATATAAATATAAATATGTTAGTTGTGATGGACAATGTATAATTATGAAAGATTAATTGTTCAGGCTGAATATAGCCTGTGGGAAGAAACTGTTCTTGTGCCTGACTGTTCTGGTGGTCAGTGCTCTGTAGCGCTGACCAGAAGGCAACAGTTGGAAGAGAGAGTGGGCTGGGTGTGAGGGGTCCAAGGTGATTTTTTTAGCCCTTTTCCTCACTCTGGAGATGTAAAGATCTTGGAGGCTAGGCAGAGGGGCACCGGTAATCCTCTCAGCAGTCCTGACTGTCCGTTGTAGTCTCTTGATGTCTGATTTGGTAGCTGAGTGCAGGAGGGATTCTCCTGAAGTCCACGATCATCTCCACAGTTTTGAGCGTGTTGAGCTCCAGATTGTTGAGACTGCACCAGACAGCCAGCTCTTTAACCTCCTGACTGTAAGCAGACTCGTCACCGTCCTGTATGAGGCCGATGAGTGTGGTGTCGTCTGCAAACTTCAGGAGGTTGACAGTGCTTATGAAAGTGCTTATCACTTTCTGCAAATGTTAATTTACTGTGTTTTTTGTTTTTTAAGTGGAACTCTGCGTGTATGGGAGCTTGATTTGCCCAACAGAAAGATCCGGCCCACAGAATGCCAGACTGGACAGCTCAAGAGAATTGTCAAATGCCTGGAGGTGAGTAAGAAGCACTGATACTGCCGGTTCTGGTTCTTAAATTTTTTTTTTAACCTGCTCATACCTTCGATGGATTTCAGAGTATTTTTATGTCTAAAACTGCTATATACTGTAGAACATAAATAAACGTAAATGTTTTCCCTGCCTTGCAGATCCCTAACGATGATAATTTTTTCTACTGTGGAACTACTAGTGGGGATATTCTGAAAGTGAACCTGAAGACAAGGTTGCTCAACAGCTGTGGTCCTGTTAAACAAAAATTCAGCAAGGTGAGTCTCCAACTGTGGTTTAACATAGTGAGCAGCTAAGAATTTATTTTCTTGAAGTAGTATTTATGTCATTTACATGATTTTTGAGAAAACACCCTGGTACATGTGAATGGACTTAAAAATGATGCACAGAAAATTAATGATTTCTCTTTGCCTCATTTATGTTTCATACAATTGAGCTCTATTTATTGCACTACACTGTCCAAAGAACATGAGTTAACAGAGACGGTCAAAACAAGTTGAACAACAAGTCTGAACAAAACTTTTTAACAGACCTTTTGTTTAAAATGTAATTTCACGTCTCGAGTGCTTTTTTTGGTGTTGCAGGGAGTGAACACTCTTAAAGTCTTGAAGACTGGTGATATTTTAGTTGGATCAGGAGATGGGATGTTGTCTTTGTGCTCAGGAGGGAATTTCAAAACCATTAAGTATGTAACAACCCTTGTTTCCTCTTCCTTCTTTTGCTCTTTGTTTTCCTCCTTTGTTATTTATTCTTTCTTTCTTCCTTCATCCCATTCAACCACTAATTATGGTTTACTGATCATTTGTAACAGGAGTGTTCAGTTGGAGGAAGGGGTGACATCAGTGACCCTGCGTGGAGATGGGCAGCAGTTCTACGTTGGGACAGAAGCTGCACAGATCTACAGTTTAGGCTACATTGACTTCAAACCAGAACTCATTGCAACAAATCATAACAGTGCTGTAAAGGACGTGGCCTTTCCATTGTGAGTTATATACTCCCTTCTGACACTTGAGGGAGCCATAAGCTTTGTATTGGAATCATAAGAAAAAAAGCCTCAACTCTCCATATATTTGTGCAAATCCTCTTCCTTCAACTCTCTTTTACTCTCAACAGTGGGACGTCAGAGCTGTTTGCCACCTGTTCACAGAATGATATACGAGTGTGGCATACTGAGTCCTCCAAGGAGCTTCTGCGTATCATGGTGCCTAACATAACATGCAACGCTCTGGGCTTTATGCAGGATGGCAGGAGCATCTTCAGTGGTGAGTCTCATACAGGATGATCTATTGATCTGTGCATTAGAAATGTTACTGTAAAATGTGAACTCTATGAAATGGTTTGAGGAACAATCATTTAATATTAACTTAAAGGGATAGTTCACCCAAAAATGAAAATTTTATGTTTATCTGCTTACCCCCAGGGCATCCAAGATGTAGGTGACTTTGTTTCTTCAGTAGAACACAAACGAAAATTTTTTTAACACAAACCGTTGCAGTCTGTCAGTCTTATAATGGAGGTGAATGGGAATCACGGCTTTGAGAGTAAAAAAAAAACATACACAAACAAAACCAAATTAAACCCTGCGGCTTGTGATGATACATTGATGTCTAAAGACACGAAACGATCGGTCTCTGCAAGAAACTTTATATCTGTGCAAGATATTATAGTATTTATATCGTTTTTTACCTCTGATTCACGCAATGTCCGAACTGTTCGAACTGTCCTGACAGCGCGTCCTCCTGAGCGCGTTCTCAACAGTAGGCGTGTGAGGCGTCTTCTTCTTCTTGCTTTACGATGGATCGCAAACTTATAAGTGCATTACCGCCACCTATCTCTCAAATGGACCATTGACACTCCTAATTGAGATTGTAGAAGCAAGAAGAAGAAGAAGACGCCTCACGCGCCTGCTGTTGAGAACGCGCTCAAGAGGACGTGCCGCCGCTCAGGACAGTTCGAACAGTTCGGACATTGCGTGAATCAGAGGTAAAAAACTATATAAATACTGTTCAGTTTCTTGCACAGACCGATCGTTTTGTGTCATTACACATCAATGTATCGTCACGAGCCGCAGGGTTTAATTTGGTTTTGTTTATGTTTTTTTTACTCTCAAAGCCGTGATTCCCATCCACCTCCATTATAAGACTGACAGACTGCAACGGTTTGTGTTAAAAAATCTTCGTTTGTGTTCTACTGAAGAAACAAAGTCACCTACATCTTGGATGCCCTGGGGGTAAGCAGATAAACATCAAATTTTCATTTTTGGGTGAACTATCCCTTTGACTTTTATTATTTTAAAATATATATGTAAATAATATATAATATGTAAAATGTATGTGTGTATATATATATATATATATATATGTATGTATATATACTATATATATATATATATATATATATATATATATATATAATTACAAAAATAATTGTACAAAATGAAAGGCTATTTTTTATATTTATTTGTCTATTTAATATACAGATTGCAAAGTCAATTAATTTTTTTACTTTGTACATTATAATTAATTGTACAAAGTAAAAAAAAATTAAATAATAATTTATGTTTAAATTATGCGCCAACATGTTAATTGATGAACTTGTTTATCACATTTGTAATTCAATACAATTCTATTGCAGCTTGCTTTAATTGATAACTTTGTTTGCAGCTTGGAATGATGGAAAGATTCGCGTGTTCACCCCAGAGAGTGGGAAGCTGAAGCTGATCATTCATAATGCCCACAGTATGGGAGTGACTGCCATAGCAGCGACCAATGACTGCAAGAGGATTGTCAGTGGAGGGGGAGAAGGACAGGTACAGCACATCAGATACACATCAAAAACTCACTTTTATGAGCTGTGCTCCAGTTTTAAAATAAACACTGTACATTACTGTGCATTATGAGTAATGGACAATTCTGCTTTTCTGTCACAGAAATAAATTACATTTTAAAATATATTCAAATTATATTAGAAATAATAGAAAATTGTTATTTAAAATTGTTACAATATGTCACAGTATTAGTTTTTTTTCTGTATTTTTGATTAAATAAATGCAGCTTTAGTGAACATAAAATACTTCTTTTAAAAACATTTAAAAATTCTTTCTGACTCCAAATATCTGAAGAGTAGCATATGTAAGAAATTAGTTACCTTGGTCAAATACTCAGTTTAACTTTCATTATATAACCATATTTGTCCACAGAATGGCACAGCTGGCCAGTCAGAATCAAATTATACAGAGCCATGTAGCCATGTAAAAAGCAGGGATGTTTTGGATTTTTGCAGAATGCAGAATAAATGTATTCTTTGGCATCTTTTGTAATAAAGGTTAGAGTCTGGGAGATATTCCAGGACTCATATCGTCTCATCGAGACCATGAAGGAGCACAAAGCCACGGTTAACTGCATTAAGATCAAGAGTAACGACAAGGAGTGTGTGACAGCCAGCTCTGATGGCGCTTGCATCATCTGGGACCTGGTGTAAGTTTGAAGAGCATCAAATAATAGACATTTAATGTAGACCTATACTGAGCGAAAGGTCTTGCCCTCAAGTTATTCCTCTGTGCACAAGCCTGTTGAAAAGTTCAATCAACCACCTTTTCATGAACCAAGCATTCAGGGTGCAGATTTGCAGTCTGTTTGATGTAACCTTTACCCATATCTGTCTGTGTTCTTCTCGTTTCCCATCCAGGAGGTTCGTGAGGAATCAAATGGTCTTGTCCAACACCCTGTTCAGTGTTGTATGTTACCACCCTGAGGAATTCCAGATCATCACCAGTGGCACTGACAGAAAGGTACAAGACTTGACTGATCTAGACTGATGTACTGTACTGGCATGTGTTTGAGAGAAATGTGGCCAGAAAAGTGAGAGAGCAGACAGAAAGAAAAAACAGAGATAGATACTGTGTGCACAACAACAAGCTGACAGAAAGCTCTCCCAATCTCCTGTGGATGTAGTAGGATCCGCTCATTCTACTCTGTGCCAAATAGTCCATCTGCTAGTCTTAGGGCACAGCATCAGTGTCCATTTAAAGACCGCAGTTTATTACCATACGTGTGTGTGGCTGTGTATTAAACATACAGTACGGCCATCACACAGAAATATAAGAAAAAATGAGACCCGGCCTTAGTGCTTTAGAAACATTCATATTTTTCAAAAAGAGTAAAGAATTTAGAGCATGGTGTTGTTCTGTTTTATTTTAAGACCTTATATTTTTGGAAAGTAGCACAGTTTATTGTCAACAATGGTATAAAAGGAAAGTGCGTAACCTTTTGATTAAGGATTTGCTGCAGTTGGACAAAGAACAAAACGGTTTGGTTTAAATTTACCATCTAATAGCAGTAATTAATAAGACTCCAGACTGTAGCCAAACAAACATAAATGCGAGTCCATTGATGTCCAGGAAAAGCAGCCAAATTCAGCACAGAAGGTACAGTACTTGAAAGGACACAATGCTGGGGTCATGCCGGATGCCCAGTGCTGGCGCAAAGCCTGCTGGGACAGATCTCAATGAGGCGTACCAGACCTGCTCTGTCTGCAGTTCCCAACAGTGCTCATACCTTGTAAAAATTGATCGAATTATTGTATCATAAATCATCATTCTTTTTTTCTCTTATTTTTTTATTTGTTTTCAGCACAGGATCATAAGTATGAGGTTTAATACATTCTGACAGTATATTTTAATGAATGAGAAGAAGCATTCAGAATTAAATAATTTCTTTTTTTTTTTAAGTGAATAATCCAGTTATCAAAAAAGGAAAGCCATGCCACAACAGTGAACATCTCCATTACTGCTGAAATGCAATCAGTGGCCTACAGAAATTAGATTTATGTAATATCTCTTGTATACAGGTTGAGATGCAATAGCCCTTGACAAAGAACAACTGAAGGATTAGAACCATTTCTTTTTTCTTATGTTGTTCTATAACAAATTACATCATATTTCTATTGCAATTACATTAGCTCTTTGATACAATGATTGCAATGCTGAGAAATTATATTCTCTTTGTTTTTTTTTCATTATAAAAATTGTTGCTATTTTACCTCTTCACCTCTATCAGATTTGCCATCCATCTTTTTTAATTGTATGTTTAGTTTTCATTCATTTATTCACCATTAAAACCATTATTGGGATCTAGACCAGAGTAGGACATTTGAAATGCAATCTTTACCATTGAACAGATTGGCTACTGGGAGGTGTATGATGGTTCTGCAATCAGAGAACTCGAGGGCTCCTTGTCTGGAGCTATAAATGGCATGCACATTTCTGAGGACGGAAAATATTTCGTGACTGGTAGGTACCTTCAGTATCTTTTCACATATGGAGTTATTTCACTGAGTCATTCTTCTGTCATATGGCGGATGTAACGATAACAACAGGTGGCACAATAAACAATATAAACAGAAGTATTTATTATGGTGCCGAAAAGCATAATTTGCAAAACAGATGGATAAATGTCTGCTCACCAGGTCTAAATAAACACTTGCAGAATTCAAACTGATCCCAGCAGTTATTTTTAAATGAGTTTCACAGTTTGAGTTGATGAGGTGCTAATCTAACATTACAGTTTTTAGTGCATGTCCATGTCGCTTTCTACAGTTATAATGCTAAACATCAAATCTTTCTTTCAGGTGGAGATGACAAATTACTGAAGCTTTGGCACTATTCTGATGGTGAAGTGACCCATGTTGGCGTCGGGCACAGTGGAAGCATCACAAATGTGAGGATCTGTCCCAACAGCAGATGCATTGTCAGCACCAGTGCTGATGGAGCCATCCTAAGGTGGAGATATCCACAAACCCTAAAGAGTGAATAAGAATATCTAATGCAGTTCAGATATGATAGTAGTTCAGATATACACTTACATTGCATTCCTTCTTCTTGCAAATAATTGTATTGCAAATTAGGTTATGAATTCTTGCGAGATTTAAAGGTACCATTAAACAGTCCAATTCCAGTCATTTCATTTAAATAAAGCAGCATAGAGCCCCAGTTTCGGAGGACTATTGTGAACTGCACTGTCAGCTAATATATCACCTGAGAATCTCCAGAGAGCTGGTGGGGGAGGTTTGGAAAAGTACAGCATCTGCCTGTCCCAAATTTCCTCTCACCTCCGAGGAACAGCCTCAATAATGAATATCTCTTAACCCCTAACAGTAAGGATATTCGGCCACATACATTAAAAAAAAAAAAAGGGTTGCTGTGCTGATTTTTTTTGTATTTCTCACACCACAGATGACACAGATCTGATGACCTTGTTGTTGCTGATATAAAGACATAAAATAAAGTCAGTAGGCTATCCAATCAAAATTCAGCTCGGTAGTCATATAAACTGTATCTATCTGTCTTGAAGGTAAGATGTGTAATTAAAAAAAACAACAGATACATATTAGAGGATAAACCTGTACAGGGTGTCTGATAAAACAAGAAACGGTGAAACTTTTGTGCTGCGTTTACTCTTTATTCTTTATCTGGTCTCATTCTTCCTTGTTAAATGGGTGCAAAATGGGTCTACAGTTATAAAAATACATGAATATGATTCTAGACATGAAAATGAATCGTGGACAAACTTTTAAAAGGAAGCACACAAGGAAACAGTAGGGGGCTCCTAATGCTTTGCAAAAAGACAGAGCACAACTGTGGCATAATTGTTTATGAACCTCTAATATGTATCGTAATCTACGCCTACACTAGCCCTCCAAGGCCCCCCATTGTCCACTACAACATTGGAAGGCCCCATGACTTTTCCAGTTATTGTGATTTACAGGAAATAAACAAACAAATAAATACTACTACTACTACTACTATTATTTTACTCACAATTTCTACCAGATAAAATATTTTAGAGCTTGGCATAACTAGAAAACTGTACTTTTAGAATTAAGGGATTTATTAATAAAAAAAAAAAAAAAGAATAGACTTTTCAAGGTCTAGAAATCACATTTTTAAAATTAGGCTTTTTCAAGACAACGGGAAGTAAAAAGTTGCTGAAAAGGTTAATTAAAATAATAAACATCTTGATTTGTATTTGTTTTGGCTTATTTAAATGCTGGTTAGTGTTTAAATCATTTCAAGTTCTTCAGACCGCATAAGGGGAACCGGACCCTGGTTGAAATTCAATGATTTACATGCGCAGGGATGTTTTTTTATTTTATTTTTAATGAGTAAATGAAAAGAATGATCCTCA
Organism: Sinocyclocheilus grahami; assembly: GCF_001515645.1. NCBI lineage: Eukaryota > Metazoa > Chordata > Actinopteri > Cypriniformes > Cyprinidae > Sinocyclocheilus > Sinocyclocheilus grahami. Next base: position 127,486 of record NW_015505712.1, on the reverse strand, counting down.
GAATATTTAGCAACATCTACATTTACACACACATATTAATTAATTAAATATTCTCATATTAATGAAGTTAATCATAATAACCTGATTAATAAACATATTTCGGTCTTGGTAGATTTGTATTAGTGACAGGAACTACATATTGCATTTCATCACGTTCATGTGTGTTAATTGTGAATTTATGGGATCAGATTCCCGCCAAATGTATTGCAGTCACGGATAAAAAAAATAACAAGTGTGGCCCCAAAATTTAAGAACCCAAGTAAAATTATGTTGCACAAAATCTAAAAATGAAAGCAAAGTTTTCAGAATAGCAAACAATGGTCTCGGATCAAAAAATAATAAGTGTAAATAAAAAATTGAATAACGCATTTAAAAAAATAAGCATGAATCAAAACTTTAAACACATTTAAAATCATATTGCACAAAACAGAAATATTAATGCAAAATTATATTTTTTGTGCTCTCAGACATTTTCTGCATATATTTTTATTTTTTGTATGCTTATGCTGTTTTTCCCTTCAGTCTTTATTCCACGTTCTGCACTTCTTCCAAATGTTGCAGTTAAGAGTTTCATGTAAATCAGGGCGGGTTTAACCGTCATCATTGGTCCACTAGTTATAGATTGACAGCTCCTCCTCTAGCCAATCAGTCGAAGAGGAGCGGTGACGTCACTCCAACGTGCCTCATTACTGCCGATGTTCAGTGTTCTGTTCACTTGTACAAGTGAAAATGGAAACTGTCTGCTGGGAAACATCTTTCCATACAGGACACCGTTATATGTGTCTGTCTGTCACTGCTGTACGCCTACCTGGTGATCCGTTAATGTTAAATGAGCCATCCTAGCGACCTGTCGTGGTTATATTAATCTGTATATTGCAAAAGGGAGCAGCCACTCTGCACCGACCTTGCGAAGTGACTGATGTGCCTAGCTCGTCTTTACCTGACTGATTACAAGTCTTGTTATGGTTATTACTGTTAGGAGAGGATAATATGAGTAAGAGCAGGGATTTTCAAACTGGGGTCTGTGTCGTGACCCAAAGCCAGGGGGTCCCGCAAAATAATTAGCTATACTGTATTTTCTGGACTACACGTTGCATTTTTTATTTTCTGAACGTGCTGATTTATATTCCAAAGTGACTTATATAATGCATTTAATGTCAAATAAGCAAAACGTAAACAGGTAAAAGCAGGCACTTCAAGGTTTCTATAAATATATTTCTCATTCTAGTGTTAGACAGTATCGCTGAGTTTTTCTTCATTTCAGGAAGAGGTTCACTGAGACGGCAAGTGCATTTAGTATGTTTTCTTTATTTTACAAAAGTACAACGTTTCACTGTTATTTTGAAGGTACACAAATAAAAAAATAGATCGTTTTGAATGTCTTGCTCTTATCTGACGGATATCACATCTTTCCGCTGATAAGAGGTACCCAAGTGTTCGTGCCAGTGCCTCCCGTGCGCACACAAAATAATCAGTTCTAGCATTGCAAACTTTACATCGCAGCCTCTTCATCATCAAAGTAAATGAGACAACTAAACATACAAAAGGTATTGGTGATTCAATTTAGCTTGTCTTGTACAATATGTAGGTTTTGCCGGTCAGCGTGAGCATCACCATGCCGTGGTGTTTTCCAAACACATTTTTTGCATATGTGAAGGATATTGTTTAAGTAGATATTCAGATACGAGAGAAGTACAAAGCCTTCTTAACAAAATAAATAGGCTAATAGTTTATCAACCAAATGTTACACCGCGTCTAACAATTCACTCATGGAAATGAGAGGTATGTGAGCCCAGCAGGAGGTTCAGTTTTTAGTTTCATTTTAAATGAGTTATGTTGTTTGTAAAGAATGGCACTATAATTTATTTTATGACATAGAGTTAAGCAAAACACGAGGAAGAGTGTTTTTCATAATATCAGGACCATTGCAAATGTTGAACTGAATCATAATAACAAGAAGTATATTTTGAGTGAGTTTACTATTAATAGTAACTATTTCTACTTTTCTCATTTTGCTCTATTTCGATGAAGAGTCCAAACAAAGCCACAGCAGAACAGTGTCCTCTACAAGCCACATAGCAGCCTTTCGTATTGAATGATTCACTTTATTCCTCACTGAATGAATCAGCCATTTGAATGAATGATTTAAAGTCTTATTCTAAAGACAGTAACTTACCGCCTCCTACTGGCTGTTTTACTTTCATATTGTTGTTATGTTCAAACTTTATATATTTGAAACATTAATATGATAGCGTTAGGCAGTTATATATGTAAATAAACACAATATGCAAATAAATCATTGTGTATATCAAATCCACCTGGCCTCTGTAACTGTAGCACTATCGTTTAAAATTAATTTACAGATTTACTCATTTACCGTTAACGGATCGCTAGGTAGGCGTACAGCAGTGACAGACAGACACATATAATGGTGTCCTGTATGGAAAGATGTTTCCCAGCTGACAATTATCCATTTTCACCTGTAAAAGTGAACAGAACACTGAACATCTTTTTTTTTAATTTTTTTAATTTGATTATGTAATAGAAGAACAACAAATACAATTACAAAGACAAGTAAGAACAAAAGACAATAAGGGTTACAAACAATACTCAAAAGCATACTATGTTAGCTTATAAGACTTACACCATGAAAGAGTTTTACATGCAATAGAATTATTAAAGTTTCTTAAAGAGTTTACATACACATCAAAATCTTTCCTGAAAATAAAAAAGTAGGGAGTTTTCTTTGAAAATGCACACCTATGAATGTAAAATTTAGCCAGATATAGCAATATATTAATAATAAATTTACAGTGAGAAGGGTCTAAATTCAAAGAGTAACCAACAATTGGGGGAAATACTATTGTTAAATTTAGCAAGTTTGTAATTTACCGGATAACAATTATGGATAATTTTGATAGAGACTTCAACAACTTTATTAGATAAGAAGAATTTTTGTTGAAGAAGCCAAAACTCTTCCTATCCTATATCACTAAATATGTTATTCCAAAAACTCACACAAGCAGGTAAAGAAATCTGAGATCTTTTAATAATTAAACGAATGTCTTTGTTTGACATGGTATTGAGAAGACTTTGGTCAACAAATAAGTTAGTGTTATCAAAAAGAGGAGAGTCTAACGAACCTTTAGAGCTAGATTTTACTAAAGGTATAATACAAATGGGAATTTCACCAAACACAATGGCATATTCTCTTGGGGGGACTGGAAAAGAAAATTATTGCATAAATTGTTCATAAGTAAAAAGGACACCACGATCATCTAAAAGTTGACTGACTAAAAGTATAATTTTATCAAACCAATTGTAAAAAAAAGAAAAGATTTATTTTTATATCTAATATTTTTATTATTCCAAATAAAGTAGCTATGTGGTGAAAAATTATAATTATGTATAAGTGACCAACATATTAACGCCTGTTTATGAAAACAAGATAAATTTAAAGGTATTTTAGAGATGTCAAAGTTGGAGCGCAATAAAAAATTTAAACCTCCAGCAGAATTAAATATATGATTTGGAATAAAATTCCAACAGGATGTGGGGTTGTTTAAAAATGTTTTATCCATTTAACATTAAACAAATTATTAAGAGTAGAAAGATCCTCTAACTCAAAACCCCCCATAGCCCGATCAGCTAACATAGCACTTTTTTAATTAAGTGAGTTTTAGAATTCCAAACAAAGTCAACTATAATTTTGTCCAGCATTCTACAAATTTCCACAGAAACATCCAGTACCATTGCAGGATAGATAACCCGAGATAACCCATCTGCCTTAGAAAGCAACACTCTACCTGTTATTGACAGATCACGCTGTAACCAAGAGTTTAATTTGCGTCGGATAGAGAGAATAACAGGTTCAAAATTAAGCTTTGATCTCTTTTTCTGATGTTTGCATATAATTATACCTAGATATTTGACTTCAGATTTGACTGAGATGTCACAAATTTTAACATCAGTAGAATCTTTTATAGATAAAAGTTCACATTTATGGATATTAAGACATAATCCAGAAGCAGAGGGAAAAAAACTGAATTTTGTCTAAAGCTAAAGGAACTTGATCTTTAATTTTTAAGAAAAGAGTTGTGTCATCAGCCAGTTGGCTTATTAATATTGATCGATTTGCCACAGAGATACCTTTCAAATTACCAACACTGAACATCGGCAGTAATGAGGCGAGTTGGAGTGACATCACCGCCCCTCTTCGACTGATTGGCTAGAGGAGGAGCTGTCAATCTAGAACTAGTGGACCAATGATGATGCTTAAACCCGCCCTGATTTACATGAAACTCTAACCTCAACATTTGGAAGAAGAAGCGCAGAACGTGGAATAAAGAGTGAAGGGAAAAACAGCATAAACATACAAAAAATAAAAATATGTGCAGAAAATGTCTGAGAGCTTTATGATTTTAAATGTGTTTAAAGTGATCCGTGACCATTGTTTGCTATTCTGAAAACTTTGCTTTCATTTTTTAATTCTGTGCAAGATAATTTTACACGTATTCTTAAATTTTGGTTTCACGCTTGTTATTTTTTTTATCCGTGACTGCAATACATTTGACGGGAATCTGATCCCATATGAATGTCGTGAATGAGAATTGAGTTAATTCAAATAATGCCCAAACTGCAGCATAATCGTTTGAAAGAGCGAGTTTATTCAGATCATGTGGTTATGTGTTTACAGGAATATTCCAATAGCTTGTAAAATCTTTTAAAGAAGGTTTAATCTGAATGTGGACATTCATTCCAAAATAAGGTCGCAAAAGTGATAATTAAATAGATCAAATACAACGTCTGTTTGAGTTTGGAGGGAAAATATTGATGAGCAGCGATGAAGCAGGTAAATACATTAATTTCCACATTCACTTCTCCAAATACAAGTTCAAAGTAAACCAGGCTAATAAGATTCATAGTGGGAGGGTAGAAAGCCCTGTATCTACCATTCAGACGCATTTACTCCAACCAGAAGCCAGAGAAAGAGAGAGCGGGCGACAAACAGCCAGTAATGGTCATCCACACACAAGTATGCATGTAGGTGTGGTGTAAAGAACAAGAGTTGTGTCTGAAGCATGGAGTTAAGCCCAGTGTAATTCCAGGTGCGTACAAGAGCGTCATGGATAAAGCGAAACTAGCGCAGCTGAGATCAGTGCTAGGGAATGTCGGGGACGCGCAGACACCGGTGCCTTTACAGTCTGTTTTTCGTCGTCGTGATGCTTTAGCGATGTAGGTTTTCGAGACGCACAGGTGGGAGCGCCGTGTCTTCACACTATAGTGCACTTGTTTCTCTTTCGGACTTCCACTGATCGGTTTGGGTGAAACAACAGACTAAACATGGATACGCCGAGGGAAACCAGGAAACAAACAATCAAAGCCAAATCAACCAAGCGCAAGATTAAGACGCACAAGTCCCAGAAGCTGTTCCGAAGGAAATCGCTAAAATCGCTTGGAAATTTTATGAGCAGGATTGTCAAAACTTTGGGGACTTTGGCACACTTGGGGGACGCGGACCAGCCGGACGCGGCGGAGGAGGATGATGGTGGGTTTGGAGACACTCTGAGCGCCCACAACTCTGGGAATCACCGAGAGAGCTCGCTGAGGAAGACCGCTGCGCCCTCATCTTCTTATGGGTCTGTCAAAGAAAGACTGTCCTGCTGTTACGGCGAGAAAACTCCGGGAGTTCAGGGTCTGAAGAACCATGGAAACACCTGTTTCATGAACGCCGTGGTGCAGTGCTTGAGTAACACGGAACTTCTGGCAGAGTATTTGGGTCTGGAGCAGTATAAATGTGAATTCAATGAGCGGAAGATCAACGGGACGATGAAGAGTGAGGAGGTCAGGGGGGAGGTGACGGAGAAGCTGGCATCGCTAGTGAGGGCGCTCTGGACGCTCGATTACACGCCTCAGCTCTCAGTGGAATTTAAGGTGAGTTTCGATCAACTTACAGAATGGAGTCACGAACCATGTGTAAATAACTTCTCTGAATGGTCGTTTGTTTTTTCAGTGTAGAGTGGAATCGTTTTATTTGACTTAAGCTAAGATCAACAGGTAGATTTGTCAGACAGACACTGATTCAGACAGATTTAGAGAATCGGATAATACAACGATCAGAGTCAAATTATCTGTATCGCTATTTTGAGATAAATCCGTTTCTTAAACTCGGTCTGAACGATTCGTTCATTAATTGGACTGAATCGTTGACCCTATAAGAGTTTCTTTCGGACATGTCCGATTGGCATTGATGTGGGTTCACACACTAGCGCATTCGCGGGAATGACTAGACTTCCTCATCACTTATTCAACAATCTACAGCGTATTTGGTGGAAGTGGGAGGGGCTTAGAGTAGGAGGCGACAGGTGAATCACCTGTCAACAATTCGGCAGACTTGATTTGGACGAATGCAGAATGTTTTTTATTGTAAAAAGGTGTTAGAAAAACAATAATTTGTTTTATTCTGGGGTTTTTTTCTGTTTGCAAAAATGTAAATAGACTTTCATTTTCCATAACTGACAACAACACTCTTTTAAACATTATGCTTTTAAAAACAAACAGGATAAGAATTCTGTCATCCACTATCAACAATCATAGATTGCTCACAGCTATTTAGTTGTGTGCATATGCCTTGAAGGCACAGTATCTACACAGTCTTGTAACTCAATACTTGTCGAGAGAGATATAGGAAAAAGAGAGAGCTGCACATTAGTCCACATTGTTAACAGACTTTGCCCCTGGTGTTCCCATTCATTCAGATCTACCCTGTTCGGCTTTTATACTGTGGACAGTTTCTGCTCTGTCTTTAGACCTCATTAGCTTACAGTATCAAGTGTATCAAAGTGTACCTTTTTTAAAAAAAAAAGAAAAAAAAGCTAGCCTTTCCCTGAATTTCACTGTATAAGTACATCTGAAGCAGTTACTTTGTAACATTATTTCTGATGTATGCTTACAGTACATTTATGTTTTTGTGCACAAAAACCGAGTCATTCCAGCAAAACCCTCTCACATTTGTCTTATGGCCAAGATTTTAAAATGAATTTTAGTATGATTTATAGTCATTTAAATGTATATTTTATGATTTATAATAATATCATTTATTATTAAAGGTGCAGTAGGAGATCTTGGAAAATGATAACTTTAGCCTGATAGCACTGAAAGCGAACGTCCCACCCTCCCTGCAATCGTTGTCCAAAGCCACGCCCCCTGATCACGCTCACTCACAGACCAGAATACCAGAGTATTATAGTAACATTACTACAATAGGCTACATCAGCGGTTCCCAATTCCAGCCCATGTTCCGAAGTGAAGTAAACTTCAACGGATTTCCTGTGCTCATGGAGTAGGGAGCAATGAACACTGTGTTATCATATCGATCGGAACACAGTGCATGCACGTAGCTCTCTTCTAATGAGCTGGTTATCTGAATCGGGTGTGTTAACTAAGTGAGACATGCAAAATACATGTGCGAGGACTGGAATTGGGAACCGCTGGGCTGCCTACATCATGTGTCATTCACCGGTGAGAAAACTTTAAAAGTACTACAATACCAGGAAGGAAGATCGGGTTGTTGTTGTTTCTCTGCCATTCTCGCTCTGTCTGCACAGCGTGCGTGAACGCGCTGATGACGTATCCTGTCTGAACGAACCGGGTGCGCAGAGGTATGCTAATACAAACGTTGACAGGCAGGTAGGAAAGCCAATTAAGACAATCACCTATTGCACCTTTAACTTTTAGTGGATTTAAGAATTTCTTCATTGTGTTTGTAATGACAAATTAAAGAGACCAAATGTTCCCACAAAGATAAAACCTGACATTTTTGACATTGTGGGGTCTCAACGAGGAAAAAAAAATTCAATAAAAATACTAAATTATGTTTGTCTAAAAATGTAATAATGCAAAAACATTTCTGTGAGGGGTAGGTTTAGGTTTAGTGGATGGAAAATATTGTTAGATCAGTATGAAAATAATATACGTCTATGGCAAGTCCCCAAAAGATAGCTGTACAAATGTGTGTGTGTGTGTGTGTGTGTGTGTGTGTGTGTGTGTGTGTGTGGACTGTTTGTGTGTTTCTGCGTCATCTCGGTTACCCAGCAAGGTGCAATACTGATACACACACCACCTTGAGCACAGCTTGTGCTCTGCTCAGACATCATCCTAAGATCCATGTTTCTGATATCTGTCCCATTTCCATGCATTCCTCTTTACTTCTCAACAACACCTTTTTCGAGTTATATTACAACCAGTATAATTTTAGTTCCTCTGTCAAAATAGATGGCACTTCAATAGGAACAGATTGCAATATGATATAATATTAATAGTTTTATTTGTATATTTAATCAAATTCAGTCTTTTTTGCAGGGTTTAGTATTGATTACAGTAAAGACATGAAACTCTGTGGTAGAGGCCACAGTGGCTATTTAGTCTCTGAGGTGAGGAGATAAATGATGAGGGCGAGGAGGAAGGGCATCTCTGACGGTCAGGGGAAAGTGAATAATACAGCGTCTGGAGATCAGCAGAAATGAATGATTGTCCACCATATGGAGAAATAAGACAGACTTGATGACTTTTATCAGTCTCTCTGTGTTTTCTTGCTCTCTGATTTCCCTTCCTTCCTGTCTGCCTTTAAATCATGGGTGTCAGTCTCAACACACTCTCATTTGTAACTACTCTGCATTTTGGTGAATGGATGGCAAATGGTTGTGAATTTGTGCATCTCATTCATACATTTTTGTAAGATCTGTAAGATTTTTCTAAAAATGTTATGTTTCTATACAAATTCATATGAAAACATTGATCCCTTGAGATCTGGTTGCATGCAAATTAAAACAAAATATTGCACAGAATGAGTTTTATACTGCTTAGAATAAATATTACTGTTTTATGAATTGAATGGAAGCTTGTTTACTAATTTCATTCTTTTAGGATTTTAGATTACATTAAAAAAAACAAAAAACGTTCGTAGTATTAATCACCCTCAAAATTGTACAGATTTTTATTTAACAGAGTCAAAACTTTGTATACAATCTGTCCACCTTTTGTAGAGTAGAAAAATGAAATGGCTGGCTCTGGGACCGTTGCATGATGTGTATAAATAAAAGAATGTTTCCAACACTTTACAGTAAGATGACAAATTAAGGCAAAACGTTAATCTGGCCTGACATACTATAGGCCTAATTAAAATGTAATATGTTGAATATATTTCATGCTAAAAAACAATATGGACACATGTTTTTGTTCTCTTTTCACCATGATTTTACTTTTAATTTTCATCCTCAACTCATTGGATTCCTCAGAGAGCTGTAGAATCAGCCCACTGGCCATGTTTTTGACACTCCAGGTCTAAATGGAAAACTAGTTGATTCTAAAATGAAAAGAAGAATGTAGTGAAGGCACATTCCTGTCTGGTAAGCTTAAGAATAGGAGAGAAACTCGGCAAGCAGCGCTGAAGCTGAGGTTATGTAATGCCATCATTCATCACGTTGCTTAGTGAATTGCCAATGGAACCAAGACAGGTCATGTTAACCTGCTAGACTTGTTTGTCATTCTTGTGTAAGAGAAGGGAGAGGTTTGTCCTGGGAAGGAAGTGAATGGAGACCAGTAATTTATGTCTAAACTACTTCTCACACAAATTATATTGGCTGCTGTTCGACCATTAGACCTTGATATACTGAGAAAAGGCTGAAATAACAAAAATGAAATGTTTTACAATTTACAGGGTTTCAACGTCTCTGTGCTATTATGTTTAGCGACTTAAATAAGTTCAAACAGACTGCTGTGGTATGAAAGGGTTGATTGTTGATCCATTTACAGATTTTTCTAAAAATGTTATGTTTCTATACAAATTCATATGAAAACATTGATCCCTTGAGATCTGGTTGCATGCAAATTAAAACAAAATATTGCACAGAATGAGTTTTATACTGCTTAGAATAAATATTACTGTTTTATGAATTGAATGGAAGCTTGTTTACTAATTTCATTCTTTTAGGATTTTAGATTACATTAAAAAAAACAAAAAACGTTCGTAGTATTAATCACCCTCAAAATTGTACAGATTTTTACTTAACAGAGTCAAAACTTTGTATACAATCTGTCCACCTTTTGTAGAGTAGAAAAATGAAATGGCTGGCTCTGGGATCGTTGCGTGATGTGTATAAATAAAAGAATGTTTCCAACACTTTACAGTAAGATGACAAATTAAGACAAAACGTTAATCTGGCCTGACATACTATAGGCCTAATTAAAATGTAATATGTTGAATATATTTCATGCTAAAAAACAATATGGACACATGTTTTTGTTCTCTTTTCACCATGATTTTACTTTTCATTTTCATCCTCAAATCATTATATTCCTCAGAGAGCTGTAGAATCAGCCCACTGGCCATGTTTTTGACACTCCAGGTCTAAATGGAAAACTAGTTGATTCTAAAATGAAAAGAAGAATGTAGCTATAACTACACTGAAATGATTCATATTGTAAGAACGACTTGTTCACGAATCGGACAACAGTACAGTATTACAGTTGGTTTCTTACACAAGGTTTTGTTAGGCTTTAGAAGACTTAGAATAGTGTACAAGTTGCATGAACCACTTTTATGGTGACTTTGCATCAGTTTCCATTTATTATAATAGCATTACAAAAAAGAGCAACTGTCTTTAAAGCTTGGCATGAGGGTGAATAAATGAAGACTGAATTTTCATTTTGGGTGCACTATTCCTTTGATACAGTTGAGCAAGCACCATAACAGTGATAAATGTTGTTCATATTGTAAATAAACATCTTGTACTGGTTAATGTGATACTGAAGCAATTATGAAATGACAAATAAATATTATATTTCCTTTGAGGAGTGAAAATATTTGTAGGCCTAATATTTGAGGATTTTTGTTTTTGTTAAGAGAAGAGATCTGCAAAATGAGGTGCTATTAGAATAGCAGTGCATAATTTATATTACTGAGTAACCCATATATTTCTAGTCTTACTGAAGCTTTGTGATTCCCAAAATCTGCTTCTATCCCAGATCAATCCAAATATGATAAGCAGATAAGGGGATTATTATGATCTGAATATGACATTGTGCTAATGTTCTCAGAATCCTTTTCATACGTTTAACCTGTTCTTGATGTCCGTCTTTGCTTAAAAGTCACACAGGACATTTGGTAAATGTTAGTTTTTAGGCCTGAATTCATTGACTACAAATCAAGTTTTTAAGGCTTTACGTTTGCACAGAAGAAAGTGGAAAACTTCTCTTCATTTAAGTCAATATATGGACTCATAATAAGGTAAAAAAAAGGTGTTTGTCTTGGGCAACTTTGCAGCTTAAAATGTCACTTTTTAGTACGCTAACAGCACCTGTAACTAAACTTTAAATTAAATAACACCTCACCTCGTATATGTTTTCAGAATATTGGTGGCCGATTCACATTTATACAACAATTAAGTTGTTAATAAAATAACAACTTAAATAAATTCACAACAAAAATGATGACCATAAGACTCGATTTACACCTGGTATTAAAAATGTGTTCATGATGCTAAATGCAGGTGTAAACACAGTATAAAAGGTTTTGAGCTTGTCCACTTTGGACCAGAGGTAGCTGAAAACACATTCAGTCGGGATTGCTTTTGTAGTGTGGTCGAATGTGTTTAAACGGCGACAAAAGGCCTATTTGCCGCCCACCACACACATTCTGGGACGTGTTTTAAGAAAGCGAACAAAAACAATCAATTCTAACTTCGCTATGTTGTGCCAAAACACACGGATTATGACCAAAGTCACTGTTACCAATTGTATCCTTTCCATTCGTTTTGTTTAGTTTCCTGCTCACTCATAAGCTGCGTAATGGCTTCATTCATTCAATTTTATTTGTGTGCTACAGTCTATATGAAATCCGAACACAAGTGGTCACAGGAGACAAATTTAAAATGCATGTTAACCAGGTTTAAACATTACTGCTTCTTGGCTGACCATTTATAATTGGATCACTGGTCCTTGAATCTTATTGGCTGAGTAGTGTTGGCCATATATCGCGTAACGGCGTATATCGGAACAGCTGTGAATCGAGGATGAAAAACAAGATTTGTATGATTGAAGTTATAATGCAATTAGTTTCAAAGCTGTGTCCATATCAACATTTATCTGACACAATCTCCCGCTCCTTCCCTAGAGTGTTGTGTCCAAGTATGGCTCTCAGTTCAAGGGGAACGCTCAACATGATGCTTTGGAGTTCCTGCTGTGGCTTCTGGACAGTGTACATGAGGACGCCAGCCTCTCCACCAACAACAACCACAACGGCAAAACCAAATCATCCAGCAAGGTAATATACCCTCTGTCCTTCTAAATGCTCTTCAGTTTTTTTCCCCCCCAAAATCAACTAATTGATTGGACAATGCAGTGACTGAAAACTCCTACAACCATACACAGTGGGCTTTACTGTTCATTCTGACAAAAAAATATAGTATGTGAAAAACAGTATGTCAAAAGAGTAGTGTGTCCGAATTCATAGTAAGTTCTGGATGACTTACCACTTCCACCGAGATTCTGGAGTGCACATTCAAAGGTCACTTTATTACTATTCCATGTAGCTATGGGGGAGGAGGAGTGAATGGAAGTAAAGTGGCACAGCTCTCACTGGTAGGTCACATGACAGTGACATGGCCGATGTACCCTATTGAATAAACCAACATATGCTGGTTAGGTATGTTTTGAAGCATGGCAGCTGGTTTAAGCTGGTCCTGAGCAGGAGCTAGTTGCTTAGGACCAGCTTAAACCAGCTCATGAGCAGCTAAGGACCAAGTAAACACCATCTTAAACCAGCTCAAACCAGCTACCATGCTTCAAAACATAGGCTACCTAACCAGCATATGCTGTTTTTTTTTCAACAGGGTAGTACACTAACATGTAATTCATTCTTTCGATATTCCTCCTACATATAACATACTTTTTTAACATTCACAGAGCCAGTATCAAATGAAATATAAGTGCCTACTCAACAGTATGTGATTGTAGACACAGCAATAAGAAAATATCTACATATGCTTGTCGAACGCAACTAGTCTGTTGTCCTGACTCATCCTTACTTAGGAGTGTTTTTCTCAGCACACAGTATCAAATATTATATTAAAATACCATTTTGTTCATGTTAGAGATGTAGTATTCCGTTTTTGCACTACTAGTGTGACCTAACAGAACTATAAAAATAAAGAATGTTTTCAAATGCCCCTTTTGTGCATCACGCTTCCCCCAATTAAAACATCACAAATACAGCTCTTATAGTACCGGTCTATAAAAGTGAAGGCAACAGGTAAAAATACTGGGCTACTTTCAATAAAAGGTCCAACATATTAGGAATACTTTCAACTAGAAGTTTACTGTAGCTTACCTGTCGAGAATAAACTCTGCAAGTGCATTGTATCGATTTAAACCAATTCGGAATCAATGCAATGATTGGACGAACATTTTCTATGGACCTTAGAGTTCCACAAAAGTTGTCTACAGTCCAAAACTGCAGATTACTAATAATAATAAAAAAACGACAACATATCACTGCTAAATAACATTGAAAATGTAGTAACCTGCAACAGTTATTTCTACTTGATTTTTTATTTCTCTTAAACAGCTATTTCTACTTGATTTTTAATATAAAACAATTTTTGGTATAAATATATTTGTTAATTCATTCATATTAAATAATATTTTTGACTTGAATAAAAGTTATAGGTATTTTTAGATGTTACCATTTTTTCCACTGTGTAGCTCTCTAGTTGTGATAAAAATCAGCATATTATCATATTCAAAAAAATATTTTTTTTGTTATCCTAAAATGCTTATTCATGCACTTATTTGTGAATTTATAGGATGCATTTACAAGCATTTTAAAACTGATTTGGGTTCCCCCTTCATGTTACCGCACACAATATGTTGCATATGATGCACCCCATATACATGTGTCGTATCAATGGAACTAGTCATGCAGTCGTCTCCCTACATGCTGTTTCTACTGAGTTAAAGGCCTCAAACGCCATTAAGCTAATGAGAAGGAAGTTGCAGCCTAAGACACGACTCCCCCGTGTATATGATACATTGGCTGAATAGTTTTCCTGTTTCATTTGTTAACTTTTGTGCTAGAGAGAGGGTGTAGGAGGAAAAAGTGAGTGGGTGGATTGATGTGGGGGTGTTGTGAATGTGTTGTAACATTCTGTATGTTTCACTGAGACCTTATTGTAAGTGTTTATTCTCTTTAGAAATCAATGAGGAATTTGAGAGCATAGAATGTGCTTAATAAAAATTCACTGGAGTGTTTAAAAGAAGGTGCAGCTTTGATAATCACATAATCACCTTCTCAGAGTTTGGAGACTGTTAGAACGCAGTGGATTGTACGGGGTGTCAGACAGCAGCAGGTCAGCTGAAGTCTGTGTTTTGGCAGTGAACACACTTCAGCCTTTGTCTGCTGTAGTGGCAGCGAATGAAGATGCCAAGCCTGCATGGTAATGTGGCAGCTCCATCAAGAGCCATTTTTAGACTTATCACAGAATGGGTCCGTATCTCTGGCCCCTTACATCACACTCTGATCTCATCCAAACTGAGACACGGTTATTAACAGCTGAATGACAGCTAGACACTTTCAGACCCCCGTTATTGCTTAGAATTTGACATTTGAATCTTTAAACCGTGTCTGGGATTGTTGATTATAATGGGAATTTTTATAGTTTTGGTGTGCGGTTTGCTCATGGCTGTATTGCAAGTGAGTGGTGCAACATTACAAAGAATTTAGCACAAGTTTGTTGTTACTGATAGGTCTACATGCTAATTTACATTCCTCTGATTAATGATTGTTTATTCACACAATGAACATGCCTATGGTTGGTTATAGTGGTGCAAAACTTTTCATCTGAGCAGAAGCAGACATTAAAAGAATGCTATAAGTATATCAATTTTTCATGTTATAATTTCTCTGCCCTAATGTTTCTAAAGCTTACAATATTGCAATGGGCCATAACCAAAGCAAAAAACTGAAGCTGCTGAATCCTACACGTAGTGGGGGAAAAACAAGAAAATACTGTTGAGATTATTTTAAACGGAAGAGGGTACGTACCTCTGTATGTTATATGAAGCCTTTGAAATTGGTCAGAAATATGTAGACAAATCACATTAATGTAAAGAGTAAACCCATTGAGTATTTCAAGATCAAGCTCTTTATTATCGTAGTATTAGAGTGAATCAAGTAAGGTAAAAATATGTCCTGTAATTCATGACACTGCCTAATTATTCACCTTGTCTAATAAGATGCACAACTGTCAAATGGTATTTCCTCAGCAACCAGCACGGATCCGCTCTAGGCATGACGAAGCGGGTATCATCATCTTTTTGGAAGGCCAAACAAAGTAGTTTCACTTTCACAACGAAACACACAGCGCCTTCACGACATGGCGACAGCAACACTACTGCAGCCAGAATAAAAGTTACACCCTCTTTCTTTGCGTGAACATTTGGGCGGCGTTATCTTCCCACATCATGACGTAGACGTGGGGGCGTGTTAGAACGAGCCGTTTTAGGTAGGCGTAGCTGACTCTTAACTTTTATAAAGAATATCTCTTTGGATTTGAGACTTTAGTCTTTGCAACTTTACAGATCTTCTTTATGCACCAAGAGCTTGTAACACTCCAAAGAGAAAGGAAAATTTTTAATAGCATCATATGACCCCTTTAATATTATATTATCTTGAGGTACAGATTTTATTGTAAAATATACTTTTAAAATTTGAAGTATACTACAAGTGTACATTAAATACAATTTAATTCACTTCTTTTTCACAAGGGAAAGGTCGAATCCGAGTCAAGACCGAGTCAAATGAGTCCATAACAAGGCCAAGGCCAAGACCATGAAAATATGGTCTTGGACTCATACTTGAGACAGAGTCCAGTCTGGTGTACTACAACACTGATATTTACAATGTAAACGTGTCAGATATTTTAAACATAATGAAAATGTTTTTTAGAGAGCGAGAAAGAGAGTAAAGAGAGAGGGGGCAGGTCAAGTGTTATTTCCTGGGCTGTTTGTCAAAGAATGTCAGAATGATTTGCCATGAAAGTATTCACTTCAGTGGTTAACTTCAAAGGATTGAGAGTTTCAGAGATTACAACTCACTCAGTCTTTCTTGGCTGTAGCCTGCTATACTGGGCCTACATGAATGTATTTCAGTTTGCATGCTAAATGTATATAGATGTATAGTCACTGTACCAATCAGAATCATGTTAGTACTCCCACTTTACAGTAATTTTTAACCAACAAAATGGAACCTTCGCTGCCTTCTCTGCCTCAAAGCGCAGCTGTCCGTCTGTTGTTTGCCTTCATCCATTTAAGTGGCTTTCAGAGTATGGAAAAATAAAAGGGGCCAAATTGGCACTCTGCTCCACTGAGCTCTTATATTGTTTTTACACACAAATGCTGTTAAGACTGTACTGTTTCAACCAAAGATTGGCTATTCGCATATTGTTTTATTCATATGGCTGTCTGAGATTGGCAATTCCTATCTTACTGGCTGGCTTATGAGAGTCAGGGTACCAGGGCCTGCAAAAGTGATGTGGGGTGTGACAAAATAAGACAGGAGAATCTCAACAAATTCTGATCACAAATGGTCACAGGATGATTTGAGATGCAAGTTAATACCAAGAGGATAAAAGAATGTATCTCAGCTGACTACTTTTGATCAGATCACTGGAAATGCATCTTGATACCATCAGGTGAAAACAGAGCCATTGAGCCTCATTTACGAAACGAAAGTACGACAGAAAATTGGTCGTACGGTCGTTTCAACACAAAACTTGGAATTTATCAATATGGACGTGAGCGGTGGCTACGATCAAATCTCACGTCTGGGGCCTTATGTATAAAACTTTACGTAGATTTCATCCTAAATGTGTGCGTACGCACAACAGCTAGATTTTGAGTACGTACAAAAGTTTTCAGATCTATAAAGCCATGCGTACCCCAGAACCTGCGCAAAGTTCCCTTTGTAATACCGAGTCAGCTGAAGATTGTGCGTACATGAATCTTCACCCCATCTCCTCCTCGAAATAGCCATGTATGGAGCTTACAACGCCTAGTTTTAATATGCATAACGTCATCTGCATATTATTTCCATGCATATTTCCATCCACGTGACACCATGTTTAACACAGTTAAGGGTAGCCTACAACACGTTAGGAAAATATGAGATGGTACGGACTATAAATGCGTTTTGAGACATCACTATTCTAATTCATGCAATATGCTTAAAAGGTAAACATATATTTTAGAATGGTTATAGCCTATATTTTTATGGAAAGAGATAGGCCTTATTTTTTTGCAGTGTAGCTGTCTGACTCACCGCCAGGGGCGGACTTACCAATTAGGCAAAGGTAGGCGACCGCCTTGGGGCCCCAAAAGCCAAGGGCCCCCTAAAATGCTTTTCATATAGGATATGCGCATTAAGCGCTGACACGCGAACGGTTGCTGTTTACGGTGTTTGTTACCACGACAGCCGTCTGAGTCAGTGGAGCTTGCAGGTGTACGGCTGTACGCACTGTGAGTACCATGAGTGCTCAGACTGACCTCAGATTTGCCCGCAAACATTTCAGCAGTTATTATAGGCCTGTGTCTCCCGTATTTCTGTCGACTGAACCAGCCATGACATTAATTATGAATTTATCAGTCTTTTGCATGCCAAAGTCAATTTCTGCATAGAAATATTACGCCAAATAGAAGCAGAAAGTCATGCTACACGCACTTTCATGAGATCGGTTTAGCCTACAACAATTCATTTGTTGACTATTTCACAAATGGGAATACAACGAATTCATGACAATGTTTACATTCAAGCTACCCATAAAATTTATTTATTTATAGTGAAAAGTACTTTAAAAGCATCTGGAATGCAATAAAGTAATTTTAAAGCTGTTTTTAAAGCATTTGCTGCATGGATAAAAAAAATAGGCTAATAGATTATTCACATATCATACAAAATTGCGTTGCAGCAAATCCTTTAAATTTTAAGGTATTCAGAACAGAGCAACACAAAAATCTGAAAATATAAGCAGCTATAGTCTATAGTTATAGGACAGAGTTTTACATATATGCCATTATAATTTGTGTTTTATTTTTTAATTGTACGGAATTTTTATACGGAATTATAAAATAAAATGCAAATTATAATCAGGCCTGTTTTAGGCTTTTCCTTATTTTTATGCTTTAGACATCCATCAATTATGGTGATGAAAACAATGACTGGCCATCTCCTGATTGGATGTGCCTTTAGAGGGAAATGCAGGGATTACATAATGAAAGAGTTTCTATTTTCGATTTGAATGATTTCGTTTTAAAGTCATAATTTAAAGCTTTCTATATAATTTTAATCATGTCTGTGAGGCAATTCGCTGAGTTTAGGTTCATCATTGTGAAGCGCTCCTGTTCAAGACCGAGACGGCAGAAAGCGTTTGTTTTCTTTATTTTATAAAAAATTTTTGTTGATATTGTAAGTGCACACAAATAAAACTAGACCCTTTACAGTTTAGAATGATGTATTACTCTTACCTTTATGAGCAAAAATGACTGCGTATTTTAAGTTGTTTCCACTGTTAGAAAAAATATCATCACGCTGGCGCCTCCATGTGCTGCAGAGCTTCAGCTTCCACTCTCCGCACAAATGATTGGATATGCGTCTAACAGCGCCCATTTATCTAGGTTAAACATTTAAATTAACATTATTATATGCTTGAACTGTTTTATATATAGATTTTATTTTAGGCAAGTCGTGATGATTTGAGAAGGCTAAATTGATCAAACATGTAGGCTACGATCAATTCACTGTCTGTCGCTGGCCGTTATTTAAAAAACAAACAAACAACAACTTACATTTAACGAACAAAAAATGCTCTAAATTTACTTTATAAAAAAACAAAACGAAATATAATCACTTTTTCATTACATACACAACTGAACAATTTTAATAGCTGAAACAGAAGTATAAGCTTTTTTTTTGGGAAAAGGGGAAAAAGGCCTATATTTGAGGCCCGTGCAGGGCTCTAATCCACTTCATCCAATGCTGTTTGGTTCTCATCTGTGAGCATGCTCTTATTTTACCATTTTGTTGAGTTTAAAACGTGACACATTTGTCCTGCTCTCACTGATCATTTGGTCCACCCCACAACATGAAAGAAAGCCTTTATAACATGTACATGAAAAATGTAGAAACATTGGACACAACTATGCGGCACCATTGTGCAGCAGCAAGCATCACAACAAAAAAGGAACCTCAAGTTTGATCTAGGAAAATGTGTGCAAATGTATAGGGCCCCATTCCTATATTTTGCCTGATGCCCCCAATTCACTAAATCCGCCCCTGCTCACCGCGTCAATAACAAAACATTTTGAAAATAAAACGCGCATATCTTAGAGTTCCTTTCAAATTCAATCTTTTAAATATGGTGTTTGTCACAATATCGGGAAGAGTGCGAAAAGGGTTATCATTAGGCATTTGTGCGCAACACCTGAGAACAGTTCTATTGTCATCGGACCTGTTCAACCCAGCCAATGGGCTGTTTGATCAACGAGCGCATCCTTATGTCATATTGTCATATTGTCATACGCCAAGCAATCCTCGCTGTGATTAAAACATTTAATCACATAGCCTACCACAGGAAAATTGTTCGAAAGCAGCACATCCTCTGCAAATATTTCTGTTTAAATTAATATAAAAATGTTGTCATTTCTGGATTATAATTTCATGAAATTTCAGTGCTTAACTTCATTATTAAGAGTGTCATATTTAATCTAAATGTGTATGTCAAATGTATAACAGACTTTAAAATAATTCTGTTTGCTTTATTATTTCGCTCATTCCACTAAAAGAGTGCATACGCATGGTCTAGAGCAGGGCTGCCCAAATTCGGTCCTGGAGGGCCGGTGTCCTGCAGAGTATAGCTCCAGCTTACCTCAACACACCTGCTGGGAAGTTTCTAGTATGCCTAGTAAGAGATTGATTCGCTGGTTCAGGTGTGTTTGATTAGGGTTGGAGCTAAACTCTGCAGGACACCGGCCCTCCAGGACCGAGTTTGGGCACCCCTGGTCTAGAGTGTCCGTACGGTGCACACATATTTACGCCTAGTTTATTTTTTATAAATCCCGATATGTGCGTGGAAAATGTATACATCAGGCCCCAGGTCTCAACTCGTGTACGCAAGTTTTTGAGTTACCTGCAACTTGCGCGCAGCATAGTAGGCTAAATACGGTGGAGAATTGTAGAATGACAGCATTTTGTTCATTTTTATTTTCATGACCGTCAAACGAAGCTCATTAGTCGATCGTTAACCAGTAAGATTAGAGTGTCTTTGTTTTTGGTTTTATACAGGGCTTTAGCTTTATATGCACGAATAGCAGCATAAACAAGTCCATGAGGATTCAATCGTCGCATCATGCACCTGCAGCGCTACTGTGAAAGGAGAAAAACAGAAATTAAGTCTATAAAAGGAATAAAATAAAAGGATCACACAAAATATATAATAGGCTATAATATAATTAACAGATTAACAAAAGGAGAAAAAAAAACAGTTCAACAAGTATAGGCAACGCTTGTTTTTGTGACACTCTTAATGCATTTTCTTTATTTTCTTTATATCTTTATTTGATTTAATCCATCTGATTGCACAGGCGCCTCACGCACACAACATTAGTTCTAGCGTTGCCTGACATTTCAGCCATTCATCATCAAACTAAAATGCAGTCAACCAAACATAAAAGTTACACTGTTTATTTTAAAAGGTCCGCTGTAAAATCAGCGTGCAGCGCCCAAACAAACATTTTTGCGCATGTGAAGGATTTTACACGGAAATTACAACATGAGTGAAGTATAAAGCCATGTTTAGGCTACATAATGAATAATAGTTGTGCAAACAAATGTTACAAATATGGCAAAAATGGAAACATTTGGATTCTTGTGGAGACAGGCTCGTGAACTCAATGCCGTTTCAGTTTTGCTTGCCATTTGTATGCTGTTTATAATGAATGCCACTATAGCCTAATTTGTGTTTTATTTTATAGTTTAATATATAATTGTATAACTAGGCCTACTTATTTTTCATTCTTGTTCTGTTCTGAATACCGTTAAATTACTCACAATACAAATAATAAGGTCATATAGATCATAACACAGTCTTGGAGGAAAGAGGTGGATTATCCTTCACCTGAAATGTTTGTCTTTTCATCCTGAAATGCGAGGCAAGTGTTGGATCACAATAATTAGGAACCACAGTTTCCACAAATCCCTTCACTCGATTGGGATGTTCTCTTTTATTCTGGACGGCAAGGGCAATGACTGTACCATCGAGCGTATTTTGCAGTATTAAACACGTATTTAAACCGATTTCATCAGGCTCTGAAAATTCTTCAAAAAGAGCACAAAGAATGGCCTTCTCAGCTGCCATAGCTGCAACTCTTGCGTCATCAGAACAGGGTGTTCAACGCATCAATGTTTTGCACCGTTTTTGTCGGGGCTGAACGCAGCCCAGGTTTCGTTTCATGTCGTAAACTCTAGGGGCGAGGCTTCTAAACCAGGGTGTTTTTAGGGGCATGATATTCAAATGACGATTGTTTTCTGCCGCCACATTTATCAACGTGCGATCATTCGTACGATGAGATTGGCGGCATACGAATGTTTCATGAATCACACGTGAACTCTGTCGTAAGATTTGATTCTCCATCCCTGATTTGTGCGCATGGATCTGAGCTTGTTTCTACGTTAGATTGATAAATGATGCCCATAATGTGTATCTGTATCTGTGGCAATGGTTAACTGATTAAACAAAGTTAGCTGTTTTTATATTGTATTTGAGCAGGACTGGATGTGGGTGGGAGTTACATAGTAGTGTATCAACTCTAAATTAAACAAGCCAGATTAAGTCACTGAATGCATTAGGTTTCAGATTAGGCTGTCCCCAAATACCTTATATATATTTTTTTTAAATCTATAGTTGGTCTCTTTCCACATCGATCAGATGGCTTCTCTCAATGGTGGCATGACAAATCTGCAAGACTCTGAATGTAAAGCCAAGACTGTTCGCTTGAAGTGAAGGGACTCTGGTGAGACTGCTGTCCTAATCTGATCCCAGCTGTCTGGACTTTCCTTCAGATTTGCAGTGGCTCTGAAGTCTTAGAGTAAAGGATAAACAAATTATACGATTCTGAGTTAAAAACAGGAAAGGTAGGGGGGAACCACCCTTTGGATGAGCTTTTTTATTTCATTTTTTGTTAAATTTAATTAAATGAAAATAATTTTTGAAAAATTTAATCTTTATTTATTTATTTTTTTTGTAAGTATGTATGTATGGATTGATTGAAGATGGAGTGTCCTAATGACCTCTCATGCACCATCTCTGTGATTCTGTTATGCCAAATCTCTTTCATGCAGTGACAAAATAACCGGAAATCATTCAGCTTTAAAGACAGTTTTGACAACATGAATGATAAAAGGAATAGTTAGCACTTATGCTGTTCCTAAACCATGTGACTTCTTTTGTGGAACACAACAGGTGAATTTCTGAAGAATATCGTTGCCACTATTTTTCATATTATAAAGAAATTATTCAGTACTGCATGATACAACCATCTCTGAGAATTTAGGCCCTACATTTTTCCTCTTTAAGGTACTGCTGCTACACTGCATTCAGTATTGAATTTCTAGACATTGTACTTCAAATCATCTATTCTAAGCAATATTTCCATTATTATAGTTTCCTTTTTTTGTAACAACAATAACAACATGTTTTGTACAATAAAGTTTATATCTATTATTTAGTATCAATTACTTTTTTATCAGTTAAATATAGTCTATAATATATCATGAGTCTGTAACATCTCAGTTTCAGCATCTCACAGTATCATGGTAAAAAATAGTTGAACATTTAAAAAATGTGTCTTGGGGCTTCGTCTAGCAGTTTTGGAAAGTAAGAATGTTTTCTGTGTGAACACCCTCTAAGAAACAACTTCTTTATTTCAACATTTTTGTGGATGAACCAATAGCATGGGTCAAGGTTAAATCACTGTTGAATTTTGTTAAAATTTTGCAGATGGAATCAACATTGATATCACAAAATTTTTTTCATTGTCTTTCATATAGATCTTGGTAAATGTTAGGGTTATTTTGTTAACTTTTTACAACATTTAGCATTACAATTTTTTAACATGAAATGTTGGTCATGTGCCAGCTGGGTTTGATCAAGGACTAGTGGAAGCTTATTTTTCAGGCCTCCTTGGTCGACCAGTCCTTCACACAACACACTAACTAGTCGATATAGTTTATCAAATCCCTAATGCATTCAGTGACTTAAAAGCCTACTTGCATAGCTACTGACAATGCAACAACCAGGTGACCTCCACTGATAAAATCAGTGGCAGTCGGGCTTTAGTGTGTATGTTAGTCTTGTCCCCAAAGAGTTGCCAACTATTTCTGTTCTGCTAGGAATTCAGACATTGTCCAAAGAACATCTGTTGTAAAACAATAGTGGAGTGATGGCTACCTAGTTATTTCAATAGTGGCTCTCTGGGTCAAACACACAATGAAGAGACCTCTTTAGAAGCAGTGAACTCTGTCACACTGGATCCCTTTTGGACAAGCCTCTATAAACACAGCTCTGAGATTGAGGCATTATGAATATTTAACAAGTTCAACCTGAGAGAGACCGAGAGAGTGAGTGAGTGAGAGAGCAAGAGGTAGAAGTCATAGAGAGAGTGAGGCATATGCCACAAAAGAGAGGAACATTAGCCTGGGAATTGATCGGCTGAGAGGGCAGAATGCACATCCGGCTTGCCATCACCCGCTCCTGAAACCTCAGGGGTGCTTTAAAACTGCACCATACACTGCATAATGGCATCCTACCCTTTTTATGAACCCTTTAGAGTTGAATGGGTGTATTTTAAGCACTTTTAAACATAATATACTTTTAATGACCCCCTTGTGAGATGTTTTGCTTTTTTTCCCCTTAGTTTTTCCATCATATTATGTTGCTTTCACTAGATACTAGATACATTCTTTTGTGACAAAGACTTTTTCAGAATGTGCATTTATCTAAATTGCAGATTAAAAGTGGCTAAAATTGAGATAACATTTTATTTGAGTGTTTTATACTTTTTGCATATTGCAAAAACTATGGTAAAAAATCCATAATATATTTATACTGTGAAAATGCATAGTGCATAAAACTCTATAAATGTGTAATAAAGTGTATGTCTGTGATTTGAACTGTTCATAATAATGTCTCTCTCCTGTGATTATGTGCCATTGGTGTCCATTTAAACCCTCAGCTAGCAGGTACCCACCTGACACTTATACATGTTCCCTAGATACTATTAAAGGGCCTGTAATGGATTTCACTGTTGCTTGAAATATTTAACACTTTTTTAGGAGAATTTGATTAAACCGATGAATATTTCAGATAAACTCTGTAAATAGTGCAGAGAACAACTAAAATATTCAGAGGCATCTAAACTTTTGTCTATTCTTTGACGCGAGGCACGAGCAGTAGAGTATGTGTTGCTGATGGATGTGTGTGTGGTTGGTGGAGGTGTGAGCTGATTTTATGTGTGTGTGTGTGTGTGTGCACCTGTTTAAGGCTCTTTTGGTGTGGATCTGTATCCTGATGCCGTTTTTGACGTTCAGATTTTCTCTATTGCTAACACACAATTCATGAAACAATTAACCATTTTCTAACTATAAACACAATCTCAAAACTATACACCAACTTGTGCAATCTTCAAACTTCCAGGTCAAAATCAAATAGTTTAGTCAAAAACATGTTCTCTTTTGTCAGACTCAAACTTTGGCCTCAGATGACACAATACACCGACTATTTTGCTGCCTAGAGAACACTAGTGAGATCAATTCAAAACACTGTTACAAAAACCTTCTTTTGGGAAATAGGAATCCTTTTGCTAGTCAATGTCTGTTACAGTATATGACATAAAAAGAGAGTTTTCAAGTAAAGATTTTCAATCAGATATGGCTCTCTGGGCTCAGTTTGATTCGAAGCTGAACCCAAATGTTAAGAACTGTAATGTTTTCAAATGTTTCAAAAGTGTTTTATGCCCACCAAGGTTGCGTTAATTTAATAAAAAAATATAGTAAGAACAGTAAAGTAACATTTTGTTATAATTATAATATTATTATCATCATTTAAAATATCTGTTTTCTATTTTAAAATGCAATTTATTGCTCTGGTGGAAAATAAGAATTTTTCTGTTATGCTGATTTGGTGCTCGAGAAACATTTCATATTATTATCAAAGTTAAAAGCAGCATTGCTGCTGATTCTTTGATGAATAGAAAGTTCAGCATTTATAAAAAGAACATTTATTTGAAATCTAATTTTTCTAACAATGTAACTTTACTGTCACATACATTTTTTTTAATGCATCATAGCTGAATATTTTAAATAAATAAATATATATATATAAAACGCATCTTACTGACCCCAAATATATTATATAAAAAAGTATTAAAAAGAGCAGCTTGGACATTTGATTGAATTTCTTCTTCTGTGTCATGGAAGAAAGTCATACATGTTAGGAATAATGTGAATTTTTACAGTTGCTTAAATCATAGTTTTTGTCATTTGATTAAAATATTTTGTCATTCATTAATCAGATCACATACAGTAGCTCAGGCAGCACAGTTGCTGAATAAGGTTGGATTGACTGAATTTTTAAAAATCTTTTCATTTTTGAAATGAAATGAAATAGTTTTTTTTTCCTTTTCCCCCCCCCCCTTTTTTTCATTTTCCGGAAGTCTTCATGATTAACTTCAGGTTGAAAAAACAATGTCAGAAATTTTTTAACTATGCCTTTAAGGTGAGTCAGTGAGCCGTTGTTTCAGGTGAGCGTAAGGCCCCTGTGAGAGGAGATGAAACCGTCTCCTCAGTTTTCCCTTCCTGAAGCTAAAGATTGTCTCTGTAAATCACAGTATAGCTCATGCTGTGAGTGGGTGTGTATTTTGGATGTATGTGTGTGCGTTTGTGTGTGTTGTGAATTGCATCTAATCTCAGCTGGATTACATTCACTGTGGGGGTGTATAGGATGGTGGGCTGGCATGCTGTATCGCGGAGAGGTCTAGAGATTACTTGCCTAGCAGGGGTTTGAATCCTCACTGTGTGTGCATGTATGCATGTTCACTCCCAGGTGATTTTTGGTGGATTTTTTCAGTCATCTCAGCTGTATGCTCTATTTATCATCTGAATGACTGACTGATCAGCACCCAGCTGCTCTTCTTTCATGGGTTTGGCAGTATCATCTATATATTGTATGGCATATATGGTTATCTATAAACACCCAAGCATTGAAAATAATGTGGTGACAATATATCTGCTACGGAGTCTGTAATGCATTCCTCTGCAGACCTGTAAAATTATTCTTCAGGAGTAAAGTGGAAATGTTATCATGCTGCTCTGATCTCACATATTTTATTTTACCACAGAACAGTCTGCACTGTTGCTTCTATCTATCCATCTGTCTGTCGGTCGGTCGGTCGGTCTATATCTATGGTATGTCCACCTTTTGCAGCAATTACAGCAGCACATCTCTCTGGCAATATATTTCCTGAAAACTTCAACACTAATGTGATCCCATGCCTTCTGCAACTTAAGCCAAAGGCTTTCCTTTGAATGTACAATAGATCTGTCCAGTTTATTTTGCAACTCGCCCCAAATTTGCTCGATGGGGTTGAGGTCCGGACTTTGAGGGGGCCAGTCCATCGTTTTCAATGTTCCAGCAGATTCCTTCTGTCGCAGGTAGTTCCGGCAATAGTTTGTTTTATAGGTATTGTACTGGCCAATTCAACAAAAACAACTGAAACCTCTTAAATATGCCAAGTGTTCTAAGAATTTTGGCCACCACTGTATATATATATATATATATACACTACCATTTAAAAGTTCAGTGCCAGTAAGATTTTTAATTCAGCAAGGATGCATTAGATTGATCAAAGATGACAAGAAATGGACTGTAAATATCTGATCTTCTGAACTTTCAGTTCATCAAAGAGATTTCTATTCATCTATTTCTATTCAACTGGGGTATTATATTATATTATCAACTGGAATATTATTATTGTTATTAAAAATGTTACTTGAGCAACAAATCAGCATATTAGAGTGATTTCTGAAGGATCATGTGACAGTGAAGCTGAAAATTAAATTTATTTAATTTGTAAAAAGATTTCACAGTATTACAGTTTTTTTTTTATTACTATATTTTCAATTAAATAAATGCAGCCTTGTTGAACATAAGTGTCTACTTTCTGAAAGGTTTAAATAATCTTACCAACCCCAAACTTTTGTAGTGTATATATGCTTATAATCTATATCTTTAGGGTTCAAAATGTAAATATTATTTACATTTCTTTGTTCCAACCCCCATACCAAAAGGGTCATTTTCCAGTCCTTACCACACTGATGACAATGATGAGTTGCAAGCCTTTGCTCACTGTCATGGATGCCAAGGACAGGATAAAAGAGGATTGTTACTGATGCTTATGCCCTTCTGGAGCTATATATATTTTTTCCTGCTCTTCTTGTTTACTTTGGGCCATTAGGCCATCTGGCCAGACCACAAACTCCATGTTGCTTTACTAAAGCTTTGCCATTATTTTAAACCTCTTTCGCTCAGGTCGAATTACATTATGCATCCTGGTTTTAACCACCATTTGTGATTATTTCAAGTATGTAATTCTCAGTGCAGTACTATTAATAAAATATTCTCTTTAACCTTATGTAAGAATTATTATTTACTTTAGATAATGTTGCATAGTTACTGAATAATACTGATTGCATTAACAATATGGTCCCATTCTAACAGTGCTCTCCAACATGTTTTGATACTCCAACTGTGCTTTTTTCTACATATTTAATGTAATAAGTGGCAGAGGGTGGTGATGGATGGGAAATGTACAGATGATGCATGCAGTACAGTCATAGCATCAACATCTCATCTTATCTTATGTCTACAGGTTTGACCATAGCATGAATATATATGATTGGATAAGACATAAAATAGATGAATTATGGTCCGAAAAGCTTTGAATATGGACCGTAGTCCACAAATTGATGACCACTGAGTGCTTTTTAAAATGCTCTGAACTCACTGAAAACACTGCAGCTATGCCATCTAAATCAATCTGAGGGCCGTAAAATTATTCACAGGCTGGATTTAGCCAGCAAGTCTCTAGTAGACCAAGCCTGCTGTGCAATCTTCCTTAGATGGCTTTGGTATGTAAACTGATATTTTACAGAACTGCGAGCAACGTTTAATACCTTGTAAAAGTTATTTGGAATCAAGTTCAACTACTGCAGAATTTTTCACAATTATGCTTCCTCCTAATTTTTATTCACTGGAACACCAGAAGTGAGAAAGGTTGAGCAGTAATGGTAAAGCCGGGTATTGATACAGATTTTCCAATTTGATTCAGGTTCTCAATCTCTCAATTTGATTCTGATTCAATTGAAATACATTTCAGTTATGATGGTTTGCTTGAATATCAAAGCAGTGTTCTACAATTAAAAGTTATAAAGGGCAGTATTTCAGACTGATTCAAACCAGTAAACAATCTTTTTTTAACTATCCATTAAAAGAACCTGCTCATAACAGTCATTTGTTTTTGGAATCAGTCTGCATGGGCCACACTGTATGTTTTTGTTTTAATAAAAAGACCTGACTCATGTAAGTAATTTGTTTGCAAATAATACTACAATGGTTGCATTGTATGTTTGTTTTGTGTGCAGTTCATAAGGACAGTGTTGGGAAGGTTACTTTGGAAATGTAATAGGTTACAGATTACAAATTACCCTACTTAAAAGTAATAAGTAGTGTAACTTTTCTATTACTTTATTAAAGTAATGTAACTGATTACTTTTGATTACTTTTCTAAATTTCTAATGTTTTCAACTGTTTATCATTTTCAAGCATGTAAACCAGGCAGGGTAAACCTTACAGTAGTACTCAACACTGATTACTGTCACTCTTTCAAAACCCTTAATCACTTGAATTATGATCATATTTAAATTTTAAAGTAGACATTGGATGCAAAATTCACTTTTACATGGTGTTTGCATATTAATGTATCTTAGCAGTATGTGTACACAACCACCCTACAATGATAAAAATCCATTCACTCCCTTTTCTAATCCCCTAAAATCCTAAACAGTCTCAATTATCAAGCCGTTTTGATTTTCTGAGCAGTATGATGTCATATTGTGCAGGCCCCGCCCACAACCGCTGATGTACTGTCCAATATTAGCATGTTTTCGCCCTCAGCCAGATGTACGAAGTACATCATTTTCTCCATGCTCCAGGAGTCTAGCGACAATGTCTTGTAAGCAATGCAGGTGTTTTGTAGTTTTGTGATGTAGAAGAACATAAGAATCTTAATTTTCTCCCATCATCAGAGCCACTGAGGACACAGTGCATTAGTTTTGTTTTTAATGGTAAAATGCGCCACTGAATGCACCTAAATTCGTTTAGCAAATAATTTTACTCCAGACTGCTTTCTGAATGAGGGACAATTCAAGGCAGGTTTTGTTAAAAAGTAAAAATATCAGGGATAGATCAGTACTCATTGTTCGTGATCCAGCTGCACCTCCAGAAGAAGTAAGTCTGACACTTTATATTTTTTATGATTATTTACAAATCGCCTTTGCTCTTCCACAGAAGAAAGGGGCGGGTGAGCAGAGCTCATTAGCATTTGAAGGGACATGCCCTTTGCCCAAATGAGTCACTGTGAACAGAGCAAGGTAAAAAGGGTGTTGTTTTACACGACCACTGAGGAATTTTAACCAAAATATGTTGCAGACCGTTCATGAAGACCCTAAAGAATCATACCAACTTGTGGAAGATCTATGTCCCCTTTGAAGCACAGCCAGCACAAACTCAGACTTACTTTGAGATCATTCTGAGGTTAAATACATATTTAAAATCATAACAATAAATATTTTATCAGCTATGATACTGTTTTTGGAATCAAATCTTTACATAGCTATGACAGTAAACACTGGAATCTAACAATGTCTTGGAAAAAAAACTGTTAATCTTTAAAAAATTAAGCATAGCTATACATAAACCCATATAGCAAATAAAAGAGTTATCGAATAAGCTTGTTCTAAACTTCTGAAACATTGGTGTTTCATATTTTAGAGCAGTCACTGCAATTTATGAAAGAAATTAATTAAATCTGTATGTGGGGAAAAAAGCAGATGTAACCCCCTTTGTAATCCTTAACATTATCATAAGTAACTGTAATTTAATTACACATTTTTTCTCAGTAACTGTAACTGATTACAATTACTTTTATTTTGTAATTAAATTACGTAATTCCGTTACATGTAACTAGTTACTCCCTAACACTGCATAAGGATAACTCAATATAAGATAACTGAGTGCTATGGGTAATAGGAACAGAGTAAATGATTCTTCCTGGGAATTTGTATTACTCATTCGTAGGCAGAGTGAGTAAAGGCAAGAAGATCCTGCTCTACTCTGCTCTTTGACTCAAGACATGCAAGCCAGATATTGTAATAAAAGTTGTGCTTCTGGATGAAAAGAGGTGTGTGACCTCTCTCAATGAATGACAAATCACTAAAAACCCAGCAGAACAGAGCCTCTGAGGAGCCCTTAGAGTGAGTGCAGAGAGTGAGACGACTCTGTGAGAGACAGGGTATGTGAATGTCTAATTGAAATGCAGAAACAGAAAAATGGAGAGCTTGATAAAGTGACATACGGATAAACAAATGCAGAGATAGAGGGTTGTTAGAGTGAAATGCCTGTCAGGGGTTTTCCTCTCCTGTGAGTGCCAGTGTTTGCTGTGATACTGTAAGCCCCGGCTGAATAGCCCGAATTAGCAGCTGCTATGTGTGTCTGAAAGAATAGCTGCGAGTCAGCCCCTTTCCTGCAAGACTAGCATTTCATCCCTCTTTACATGCCTCTCTGTCTGTTCCTCCCACCTTTTCTTTTCACTCCTGTGAGTGCCAGTGTTTGCTGTGATACTGTAAGCCCCGGCTGAATAGCCCGAATTAGCAGCTGCTATGTGTGTCTGAAAGAATAGCTGCGAGTCAGCCCCTTTCCTGCAAGACTAGCATTTCATCCCTCTTTACATGCCTCTCTGTCTGTTCCTCCATTCCCGCTGACCTCCCACCTTTTCTTTTCCATGAGTGTTGGTGCTGCCTAACTGATGGAAGAATAAAAGGTTCTTAGAGGGGTTTCTGGTAAAGAAAGAGCACAACTACAGAGTTGAGGTGAAATGTCTGTACAGTCCTTAAATGCCTCTGATCAGTCACAGAGAAAAAGCTCTGAAGGACACCAATTTACTGCCCTAGCTGGACTGTTGATGGAAGTGGACAAACAACAGAGGCCATTCTAGGATTTCTTGCTTAACTGATGGAAGAATAAAAGGTTCTTAGAGGGGTTTCTGGTAAAGAAAGAGCACAACTACAGAGTTGAGGTGAAATGTCTGTACAGTCCTTAAATGCCTCTGATCAGTCACAGAGAAAAAGCTCTGAAGGACACCAATTTACTGCCCTAGTTGATGGAAGTGGACAAACAACAGAGGCCATTCTAGGATTTCTTGCGGTCTGATCAGAAGCAGACTTGGCTCAGAGGAATATTTAAATCCTGCTCGATTGACAGTTTTAAGTAATTTAAATTATATATCAGAAGTTGTACATGGTCCCAAAAGTTCAATTTTTTTCAGGCCCAATTTTGGATGCATAAGACATTGAAAAATATATAAATTTCAGGTAACATTTTAGATTAGGGAACACATTAATTTATATTAACATATTAACTAAGAATTTTCCCTCAATAAACTCCCAATTTGCTGAATATTGATAGTAAGTATGGTAGTTACGCTCTGTATAGTTCTGTTTCTTTGTCATTAGCTATGTTTCCATCCAAAGTTAGAAATTATATTTATGCACAAAATTGGAATATTGCATAAAACATTTGCGAATAAAGCACCGTTTCTTTCCAGTGAGTTGAAGTGAACAAAATCGTCACTTCCTGATTAACTTGCGCTAAATATCACAAAGAAAAATGTAATTTGCTGTAGTAGGAGAAGGCACTGTATATAATTTCTGGATACAATAAATTACGAGCTTCAGAGCACGCAGATGAAATGTGGTCATGCTATCTTATTTTTGGAGCCTGCTGTTTGGTAACGCAGTTTAGAGAGTTAATTATAACGAAGCACTTTGACGAGATTTTGCTCAAGTATTTTAGAATGACAAAACTAGCATTTCAGATGCTGTGAAATGAGATCGGTCCATTGGTTGGTCCAGTTATGCTGTCTCATCGCAAAGTCACATGTCTTTTTTGATGCGCATCAAGGAATTTATTCGGTAAAAGTGTTTCCATCGTAGTTTATGCATATGTTTTCTTACGACTTAGTTGAGCACATGTTTTTTATGTGCATTTTTAGAATTTATGCGCATCTTGGTGTTTCCAGCCAGCACTTTTTTTTTTTATGAGATATCCCAAAATGTGCATAAAAATAGGTGGATGGAAACATATATATTGTGTCTTGTTATCCCTTTTATAACGAAGCACTTTGACGAGATTTTGCTCAAGCATTTTAGAATGACAAAACTAGCATTTCAGATGCTGTGAAATGAGATCGGTCCATTGGTTGGTCCAGTTATGCTGTCTCATCGCAAAGTCACATGTCTTTTTTGATGCGCATCAAGGAATTTATTCGGTAAAAGTGTTTCCATCGTAGTTTATGCATATGTTTTCTTACGACTTAGTTGAGCACATGTTTTTTATGTGCATTTTTAGAATTTATGCACATCTTGGTGTTTCCAGCCAGCACTTTTTTTTTTTATGAGATATCCCAAAATGTGCATAAAAATAGGTGGATGGAAACATATATATTGTGTCTGTTTGCCTATGTTCCCTTTGCTTATTAGTTGCTATGGTTTCTGATTAGTACCTGTTTCGGTTCCTGTTGATTATCTAGTCTTTTTGTATTTATGCTGCATTCGATTTTTTCATCCGAGGTAGAAAAGTCAGAGCTCCATGTTGGGTTTTTCAAATGGAATGCTCACCCAAGTTGGATTTACTTCTCGGGAATTCAAGCTCAATCCCAAGTTGAGAATTCAAGATGGCTATAATACTATGGTAACACTTTAGTATAGGGACCAATTCTCACTGTTAAAGGGTTAGTTCACCAAAATGAAATTCTGAAGGAAAAAAAAAACATAAGACCTTCATTCATCTTCGGAACACAAATTAAGAAATTTTTGATGGAATCTGAGAGCTCTCTGACCCTCTATAGACAGTAAGGATATTACCACGAAGGATAAGGCACAGAAACATAGTAAGGACATCGGTAAAATAGTCCATGTGACATCAGGGGTTCAACCGTAATTTTACAAAGCTACGAGAATACTTTTTGTGCGCAAACAAAACAATAATAACATAATTTATTCAACAATTCTTCTTCGAGTTACCGTCTTCCGCTATTTTTGGAGTGCGCGCGCATTCTACTGAATGTAAACAATGCTGATTACGTTCTGGGGTACTCTCCAAAATGGTGGAAGACTTTTCAGGTTTTGAAACTTGACATGTTTTCTATTCTTGTGAAATATTTAAGTTGAGAATTCAAGATGGCTATAATACTATGGTAACACTTTAGTATAGGGACCAATTCTCACTGTTAAAGGGTTAGTTCACCAAAATGAAAATTCTGAAGGAAAAAAAAACATAAGACCTTCATTCATCTTCGGAACACAAATTAAGAAATTTTTGATGGAATCTGAGAGCTCTCTGACCCTCTATAGACAGTAAGGATATTACCACGAAGGATAAGGCACAGAAACATAGTAAGGACATCGGTAAAATAGTCCATGTGACATCAGGGGTTCAACCGTAATTTTACAAAGCTACGAGAATACTTTTTGTGCGCAAACAAAACAATAATAACATAATTTATTCAACAATTCTTCTTCGAGTTACCGTCTTCCGCTATTTTTGGAGAGTGCGCGCGCATTCTACTGAATGTAAACAATGCTGATTACGTTCTGGGGTACTCTCCAAAATGGTGGAAGACTTTTCAGGTTTTGAAACTTGACATGTTTTCTATTCTTGTTAAATATTTATTGCACTCGGATTGATATTTGTTTTGCAATTTCATGCATTTGTATGTGTAATTTAAGTGTACACCTTGATGCCACTGTGTATTAGTAACGGTGGCTTACTTGCATTATATTTTGTGAGTTCACTGGAGCAACAAGCATTTGGATGAAAGATGGAGTTGTACTCATATGTCTGGCAGCTGTGTTCGGGACAAGGTTCTTTGCCAAACACTTCTGCCTGATGTCTAGTCAGCCTTTGTTCTTATTGTGAGAGACAGAAAACGAGGGATGGAGAAATCCCATGGTGACCCATAGCACTAACAAAGGATGAAGTTTTAAAAGCAGTTTTATAATCCTCAAAGGCCATTTGGTATTCATATGCTGTACACACAGCTCTGAATTGTTGACCAATAAGGAAAAACTTTTATCAACTCTTGTAAAGGATTGTGCATATTTATAAATGATTCATACAGACACGTCTCTGATAAGAGGTAAAATACTTGACATGTTTCTGATTCATTTGTTGTGAAAATGTTTCAGCTGTTTTCTTACTACAGGGAGAATATAGAGGAAGAGAGATATAAGGCAAGTAGCGGAGATCTGTCAACCTCTGTCAACCTCAGTTCAATCTCTACTTCCTTACATCTCTTTCCTCATTTCACAGCTCTTCACCCACTTACATTTATGTATTTTCTTACCAAGCAACATTTACTTACTGCATACCAGAATCCTTGATATCCATACCATTAAAGAAAGTGACAACAGCTGTCTTTTAGAGACTTGTACTTAATGAATCTTACCTGAATCAGAAATGGTTCACAAAAGACAGTGATGTTCAATAGACACTGATCTTTTATGTGCATCCTCAGTGACTCTGCAGTAAATAATTCAGAGGACAGTCATTGTTAACAGCAGCAGATCCTCTGCAAGGGCGAGTCCTTGGGCTGGAGTTTGTCTGCTGAATGAAACATTCTGATATCTAATACCCATGAGTATCTGTGTGGTTTAGCGGTTTCTATTGTTTTGCTGATGCTGGTGATTGGTATCTGTTTGACCTCGTATCTCTTTAAAGGCAATATTTTATTCAAACCTCATCCCAAGCTCTGTGAGGAGACGAACAGATAGGTACATTGACATGAGCTGCATATTTATATTATATGTCTCTGCAGATGTCTGTGTTCTGTCCTGAAATTTGTCAAAATGTAATTATTACTTTCAATTATATATTCGGTGAGTGTCTTTAAAAAGTCTTTAACCGTTCTGATTTTAAAGGGGTCATATGATGCTATTTTAAAGATCATTATTTTGTGTATTTGGTGTAACAGAATATGTTGACATGCTTTAATGTTCAAAAAACACATAATTTTTCAAATACTGTACATTATTGTACAGTATGCCCTCTATGCCCCGCCTCTCTCAAACGCGTCATTTTCTACAAAGCCCCTCCTTCTGACAAGCACAGTTTGCTCTGATTGGCCAGCTGACCCAGTGCATTGTGATTGGCCAAACACCACAAGCACGCGTCGGAATTGTAATGCCCTTTAACATAATCGCAAGCTTCAGCTTTCAACATAAATGTAAAGACAGTAAATAATGTCCTTAGATTTACCATCAGTTCAAGCCCGAAAGGGGAACAGAGTCGTGTGACAGACACAGTGATGATGCTCGTATGTATTTGCAGTATACAAGCCGCGATTAAGAAAGCTGACTGACTCCACTGTGATGTGATCCTGCCTCTCTCTCACGCGCACACACACACACACACACACACACACACACACACGACACGATACTCTACACACCGCAAAACTCTGCATTTGAACAGTCAATAGCAAATACTTAAACTATTAAGAAAACATACTTAAAGTATCTGATTCAGAATAAGCGCCAGATTGTCATAGCAAAGTCGGAATTTACCCATTTTTAAATAGCCTTTGCACAGACAGCCTTGGAGGCTACTCTACTAGGTTCACAAAACTGTCGTCCATAAAATGCGTTGCACAAATTCGAACATCTGGGTTGTGCTGTTCTGTTGTAAATAAATCTTAACCAATGATTCTTCATTGCATCTACTTTTGGAAGGCCAAATAAAGTGCTTTTGCTTTCACACTGAAACACACAGCGTCTCCCTGACAGGGCTGCATCAACAGTGCGGTTCCTGAAACCACGCCTTCTTTATTTGCATGAACATTTGGGCGGCATTACGCAAATATTTCCACATCGTGACGTAGAGATGTGGGGGCGTGTTTGAATGAGGCGTTTTAGCCCGGTCTGGATCAGCCTTCTCTTTTAGATAGAATAAATCCTTTTGTGGGAGACTTTGAGCTTTGTATTTCTGCCTGTGCACTGCACTCCTTAGAAATAAAAGTTTTGTGCTACACATTATGTGTGTTTTGCTACTAGCAAGTCAGTGCTATTTTAGACCCTCACTATCTGCACCTAAAGCAACATTATCGGGCTATATCAAGCATATTTCTGCATTTGGTAAAAACGTTTTAAGAGAGAGAGAGAAATGTTGCCCAGTCTTGTTCATTGAGGCATCTATTCTTTGTTCTAAAGTCCAGCTAAGTGGCTTTTGACCCACTTTTGAGAAGGTACTTCTTCAAGTGTGCATTGAAAGCTTGACAATTCAACTGATATGAATATGGAAAGAGACCAAAGCCAGATTAAGAGTTATGCTCCGTCTCTCTCTCTCTGTCGCTCTTTCTTTCTTACTGTATTCAGTTCTTCTCACAAACAATGTTTCCTGTTTCACTCCTGATTTATAGCAGCACTGGGAAAGGGTTGTTATGTGCCTCAGTCTCAATGTGAATATGGCATTGTTAGCATCAAATCCTGACAGCACTCTTTCTGCCTCTTGGTTCCCAAAAGGTACTAGTTTATTTTGTGCGTTAAGGTATGAATCCATCTCCATTTGCATTCAAGAATCAGATGACTTTTATTATAGTGACTGACTGTTTCATTTTTCTCCTCCCACCGCACAGACTAAAATTTCATTTTCTCTGACTGCTCCCCATAATTCCCTGGGTGTCTTAGACCTGTTTGGAGGACTAATTCCTGAGGAGGTTAGGTAAATTCATGTTAGAAAGATGTATTTGACATGATTTTAATACCATTCGTATCGAACATGTCTGTGTTTATCCCCACATAATGTAAAAATTATGAAGCAAATTATCAGATGATATTTCTAATCTCATCAGAATAAGAATCCATGTGAATGCATTATATTATTTTTTAACAAAGCTTCTTCTCATTTATTTTTGAACCTTCGTTGAATGCCTTAAAGCTAAACTTCTTGTTGACCTTCCTGATGTGCCTTTATTGTGGATTTAGACCTTTGCCAAGTTTCTTAGTTACATTTTTAGTTTTTTAAGTATTGCTTGTATCTCATCCAATAGAAAATATAAAATTAAATAAGTTTGATCATGGAATGCTCAGCATAGCCCCTGTAGCATCATATATGATTCCCATCTTAATGAATTCCTTAATTGTATGACTAACATTATAATGTTGTCATATTTAATCTTCCATAAAGTCTGAATTAGTACATGAAATAATCAGTACATGGCTATCTGAATAGTACTTTTGGCCAGGCACAGCTTTTTTTTCCTTTTTTCTCCAGCTTTTCTAAATGATGGTGCTTTTAATTCAGTTAGCTTTGCCATTCTGTCTGTTTTGTGCTAGATGTGCATTATCTCTCTCCATGCAAAAACTTTTCTCAATGTGCTGGGAAAATCATCAGACCCTTGACACTTATATTTCTGGAACTGGAACTTAGGTTCATGGCTTTATTCTAATCTGACTTTTTATATTTTTAATCGGAATTATGTTGTTATTGCGTTGAGCTGAATGAGTGGGACTCATTTAGAATTGTTTAATTTATTCTTGGAAAAATGTGCATCTGTACTGGAAATAAATAATTTTTTTAAATAATTTATTGTGATGTGGTGATTCGAGGGAAATTGCTGAATGAGTAAATAGCATTGAGATTATATGCTGAAATGTACCAACGGGTGGTTTGTATTCTCCAGCTTCCGTGAGATCTTGAAACCATATGGTGGTAATTTTTTGCATATTATTTCAATGAGTCAGAGGTCTGAGGCCACAAACAATTAAATTATTTCCTTGTAAATTATCTAACAACAACTTGGAAAACAGAAAAAGTAAGATGCATTATTTAAGAAAAGAGCATACTAATATAATAGGCACAGACCTGTAGCGGAACTACTAGTGGCTGATGTATTTTTTTAAGGCCTATTGTCAAGCTTGAACAGAAAAGAACCTTCCCCAAACCATTGCAACAATGTTTTCTAGAATGTCACGTTATGTTCACAGGAATGGAATAGTTTATAAATAGTTAAATAGTACCGACCGAATTGCCTCGATACTATCGAGTATCGAAAAACGTCTCGTCGTTCGGTACCAAATTTGAATACCTAAGGGGTTAATCTCATCAACGTCAGTGAGACGCAGATCGATCAGTGTTTGACATCCGCGAGAGCGATGCGAAAACGTACGGAGCAGTCTGCTCGTGGTATCTTACTATAGCCTAATACACCGATAGGTCTGCACAGTCGGTCCGCGACTGTGACACTCAGAGATGTGGCTCACACGTGAGGATTTAGTGTGAATGCGTCCCAGCCCCCGTAGCTGTAAGGCTACATTTACACTGGTGCGTTTTTGTTTTAAAATGAAAACGATCCTCGTCATACTGACGTTTCCACTGCGTTTTAAGCCGGCCTTCCACTATCTCCGACAAATGACAGACCGAAAGTCATTCATTTCCAATGGAGAGTAGCGCGGGAGCTGCGTAGAGTTTCAATCATATGAAGATGTCCGTTCATACTACAAGACCGAAAGCGCGTGTTATGTGACCATTCATGCACACTGTAGCATCATGCTACATAAGACCAGGGTTTAAATTGGGCCGGGGGCCGTCTGGGGCTGAGCACATAGACTCCAGGGCTTGACATTAACTCTTCATTAACGCCAGACAAGTAACATGATTAAAACATCAGTAACCAAAAATAACTATGTAAACACCAAAACGCAATATTATTCTGATTTTATTACATTTAGAGTAAGTCGTGAATAGTGGATATCTAATGTATATAATGCATCTATTGACAGTAAATCAAAGTTTCTTTATCCCACGCATAAACACCGTTTGAATGAATCGTTTGAATGAACGACTCAATGACTCACTCAGTAAACACTCACTACTGGCACCTACAGTAGTGTTGAGTCAGACCAGCGATCATGGAAGAGAGAGCACAGGCAGACAGCGCTAGAAACTGCCCATGCTTATCAGTAAATCAGTAGAAAATGAATAGAAATGACGATTCTGTCTGAGCTAGGTGATTCTGTCACACGCACTAGTGTAAATGTTGCTAACAGATGTGTAAACTTAAGACTATTTGAGCTTTATTAAAACTATTTGCATTTTGTTACATTTTGTTCCTTTGTACAGTGGCTTTGAGTCTGTACAAACATCAACAAGCTGAAAAATAAAACCAATGTTTTTTTTTAGATAATGTAATCTTGTTCAAATATATTTCATAAAATTGGTATCGTAAAAAGTATCGTTCAGGAACCAGTATCGAAGTCAAGGTATCGGTATCGATATTGAAAATTTTTGAACGATACCCAGCCCTACTCATGAACCATGTCTTCCGGGTGTTTGGAATTCCCCTGGATATCGTCTCCGACCAAGGGCCTCAGTTCTCGTCCCGGTTCTGGGGGGCCTTCTGCAAGCTGATCAGGGCCACGGCCAGCCTATCGTCTGGTTTCCATCCAGAGTCTAATGGCCAGACGAAACGGATTAACCAGGATCTGGAGACCACTCTGCGGTGTATGGTGGCCAATAACCCCACCTCTTGGGCTGCCCACATCATGTGGGCTGAGTATGCCCACAACACCCTCCAATCCTCGGCCACTGGACTATCCACCTTTGAATGCCAGTTCGGCTTTACCCCCCCATTGTTCCCTGAGGAAGTGTCACAGGTTGGCATTCCCTCGGCCCGGCGTTTTGTCCAACGCTGTCGGCAGACCTGGAGGAAGGTTAGTCGTGCCCTTCTTCAGACCTCCCAGAGATACCAACGTCAGGCTAATCGCCGCTGCCGGACAGCTCCTAATTTCCGGGCTGGTCAAAGAGTTTGGTTAGCCACCAAGAACCTGCCCCTCCGGGTCGAATCAAGGAAGCTTTCCCAGAAATACATTGGCCCTTTTCGAATAGCAAGGAAAGTTAACACTGTTTCCTATCGTTTGTTTCTTCCCCGTTCACTTAGAATTAACCCCACGTTTCATGTCTCATTACTAAAACCTGTCTTGTCTTCTCCATTTCAGCATCCTACCTCCTGTAGTTTGTCTCCGTGCCTCTAGAGGTCCCCTGGTTCTCCTCTGCCTTAGTTCTTCCTCGTGTGGTCTTGTTAGTGTTATCCAGGTCACCTGAGCCTTGTTTCCCCAGTGTATTTAAGTTGTGTATTTTTCCCTTGGTTCCTCACTCGGTTTTTGAGTCTTCGCCCTGTGTTTCCTGCCTGGTCTTGCTAGCTGCCCCAAGTAAGGTATCCCGAGTTCCTTTCTTTGGTTGGAATTGTTTTCTGGTTTTGTTTTCTCCCTTCGTGGAGTTTTCATTTTCTCATGTGCTTTTTCCATTGTTTTTGCTGTAGTTAAGACCTCAGTCCGAGAAGAACTTTTGTTGTATTTTTCTTGCAAAGACTTTTTATAAATAAATCTATGTAGCATCTGCGTAGAATCATGCATGATCTTTGGGGTGTTTATGGCTTAAGAGACCCTTTTAGCCTTTTGACATTTGCATATAAATTACAGTTCTGGTCAGAGACTTTACTTTTAATGGGGGTTTAAATTGCCAGATGGTTCTTCGCCATCAAGGAGATTCTAACCAGTCCCCCCCCCCACTATCATCTCCCCCATCTGACTTCAAACATGGTCCCAAAGAGCTGTAAATGACCCCGATGGGCCTGGCTGGCCAAGTAAACTAACACACACACACACACACACACACACAAACACACACACACATAAAGACCGTTACTCTATTATACTCTACAAATATATCTGGTATATTGCATGTGTTGTTTGTACGTTTCCCTATTAGATTAGCTGAGTTACCACTCGTTATTTGTATTAGTAAAAGCCATAAAACACTGATATTCAGGTGTATGTATGTATCTTTGGTTTAATCTATTC